>NC_069501.1:746647739-746932739 GCF_027579735.1 Bombina bombina | reverse complement strand
TTTAGTGAGAAAACCAGGAGCAGACAAAAATGTGTATGCATTAAAGGGATACGGAACCGTGTTATTTTAGTAAAATTAGCACTTATAAATTCTCAGTTTAGCCATTGCCCTCAGGGAGAAAAGAGAGAGATGTGTCATCTTGATTACTTAAACTGCATTATGCCTCTACTGAGCATGGGCAAAACTGACTCCCTGTTTATCTAGTTTTCACTGAATAGTAAACCATCTCATGCTACTCTAGGAGGTTTATGACATCATGCTAGATATGCCTTCCAAGCTCCTAGAGGGGCTGTAGCAGGAAGTAATGGACACTGAACAAATTATGTTTTTAAAAAAAGAAATACAAGGTAAAGTTATTTTAAAATTTTGACTAATACATAGTGCAATGATTTATATTAAATATAACCCACTGCTTTAGTTCTTTTTTTAATTAAAACAAAGAAACAGACTGTTTCATATCTCTTTAAACACGTTGAGATTGTAATTTAAAATGTTTAATTATGTGGAGCATAGTTTCAATAAATGATTAAGTAATCAGAGCTACCATGCTTACAATTGTTAGTTTTTCGATAATATAAATATTGAGATATTATGAAATGTGTGTATTAACAATTTTTGCATGTTTAATCACAATTTTTTGTATTGCTTTTTCCTGCCCTTCCCTTCTTGCTTTTTGTACCCTGTCATCTGATAAATAAAATAATAAAAAAAAGAGCTGCCATGCTGAAACCTAGGTTTCCCTTAGCTAATCTCTTGTGCTGGAGACAATTAAGAACGGATAAATGAATATGTGTAATATAGCAATAGTAAAGGGACGTTAAACCCTGTTAAATAATTAACGTTGCTATATTTCACACAGCCATTGTGTGCATACTTTATCTGTCCCTAATTGCTCTCAGCAGAAGAGATTATATAAGGGAGCCTAGGTTTCAATTTGACATTTCTATTGCTTTATAGAAATTTATAGAAAGTAAAACTTGGCACTTATTTCTTCAACATTTCAGCAGCTAACTTCATTGAAAACATATTATTCTTAGGCTGACATTTGCTTTATATGGATTATTATTATTCATTATAATTATATCTAGAATATTTTTTTACTGTTCAATGTCTCTTTACCAACTGGTCTCATTCTCATCTGGAGCCGAAAGGGTTGTTTGAAGAATGCAGCCCCTATGAAGAAGTTATACAAATAGCAACATCTAAACTCTAAAAATAAAATGTTCTAACACAGACATCCTCAAACTTGGCCCTCCAGAGGTTTTTGAACTACATTTCCCATGATGCTCAGCCAGCATATCAGCTTACTGAGCTTTATGGGAAATGTAGTATCAAAACCCAATCCAACACAATATATGCACTTCCCAAAAATTTAGGGAAATGTTCTAGTTTTGTTGTATGATTGGAGAAAATGCTTTGCTAACCTTTTGGCTGCAATTACTTTTAGGTGAAATATTACAGATAAACATATTTCAGATCCAACATAATCCACCCTTCTGTTGAACTCGTCTGAAACAATATTAGAATGGTTGGCTAGTTTCTGTATGTTATATTTTGTTCATGAAAAAAAAGAATAGCCACAACTGTGCTGGAAAGGCTTGAAATATTATAATGTTTTTTTTTGTTGTTTTTTAATCTACTTGGTAATAGAGGCAGAGATGATTATTTATTATTGTAATTTCAGCCGTGAATAATAACATTACATTACTTATTAGTTCACAAATAGAGATATTAATTAAAATATATATTTAGATACCTACTTATTTAAAACCAAAATACCCTTGTATGTGTTATAGCATTTTAATTATAAAACACACATAGTTAACTGGTTTTCAGAGCAGCAATGAATTGTCACTTCTCAGAATCACATGACCATTGAGAAAATTAGAAGTAGATCAGACATGCAGCTGTCAATCACTGCACATGCTTTGTCTATCCTATTTACACACAAAGCAATAAGCATTCATTTAATAAAAAAAACCATTTTATTATAATTTTTATGATCTTTTAAGTAAGACTTTGCACAGGTAACTGTTATCTCTATATGGTTACTGGTTTGTATTTTGTTGTCAGAAGAGAGTTCCGTACAACCCTATGGTGTACTCACTACTGTCAACAAGGAGTAACATTCCAGGGGCCAGATAACAAGTGGAGCACTAAATATCACTTGCGTGCAAGCGATACTAGCTTTACTTTGTAATTCCAGTGCACGATAATGTGTGCTGGTATTACAAGTTAATCACAATGTGTACACGAGCTCGCTTTCATAATGCTAGGAAGCATTGCACTCATGAGAGCAAGCTTCCATAGGCTCCAATGGGAGTCTCATTCTGATGTCATCACAGACGGCATCAGAACCTTATGCAGCGAAGGAGGTAAGTAGAGCAGAGATAGGCAGCATTTTTAAATAGATATAATATATATGTAAACGAATATATAAATTTATATGTATGTGTTAATATTTGTATATCCAAGTGAAGGTAAAAAGTTCTCCAGTCGTGGATGAAGTAAAAAATGATATTTATTGAAACATGATTAAAATAATTTACACCACTTGTAAAAATCCTAGAACGGGCATCAGATCAGGTCTCACGCGTTTCAGCTCTGTTGAGCCGTACTCATAGACCTCTGATCTGGTGCAGTCACTACACAACTTTATATGCATATTTGATTAGGTCAATTAAAAACACTTTACCAGTTTAGGTATTACTTCTTAACCCCTGATTGTCTTTCTCATCCATTCTGTGTTATTCATTTGATTCAGGGTAAATGTTTCAAAGTGTATATGATTCACAAGGGGCTTTTTAGGGGTCATATGCTATGTTTAGGAAAACAATACCTCTTGTGCTTATTTATACTTGTATAAGGTTATTTCATTTTCTTACATATATATTGTGTGAAATAATTAACTATATAATATAGTCATTGTAATCCTATATATTCATAACATTGTAAAATTCTGTTACAGGTTGAGACACTTTATTTAGATTGTGATCTGTATCCTATAAACTAGATTATGTGATATTATGCTGAACTCATTGCTCTTGTATGTAGGTGAATATTTATTTATTGACTGCACTCTTACTATTTATTTAATCAGTGTGTTCTACTCCCAAAAGTTTATAAGTTCAAATCTAGAGTTAAAACCATGGGGGATATTGGTTTTTAAACGGAACATCCAGTATACTTCTTTTTTGCTCAGTATACTGTCTAGATCACCTCCCCTTGAATCTAGGGTTATTTTATCCACTACTGTCCATTTTAGTGATTTTGTGTTCCTATCATGTACCTCTATAAAGTGTTTTGTTATAGGAAGGAGTTTGTCCTCTCTCTGTCTGCTTTTTTTCAGTGTCTACCGTAATGCTGGATAGGTGTTCTCTTATGCGGTTTCTTATTTCTCTTACCGTTTTGCCTATGTATTGAAGTTTGCAAATGTTGCATTCAATGAGGTACACTACCCCCTTGTCTCTGCAATTTAATTATCTATCTGAAAGATTTCTCCATTCTTAGTAGAATTAAACGTGTTCCCTGTATTTGCGTGTTTGCATGCTTTGCAGTCACTATACCCACACAAATAGAGTCCTCTGGTCTGTAACCATGTTGTCTGTTTTGTAGTTTGTTGGGGAAACCATGTTCCCTATCGTTCTTCCTCTCCTATATGAAAACAAACAATTTTTGTCTATTATTTTAGCTAAGCTATTATCCGCCTTCAATATCGGTAAATGTTTTTTTATTATATTGCAAATTTGATTATATTGTGGCGAGTATTGTGTGACAAATTTAAATTTATTTTTTTCTCTTTCTCCATGATAAGGCTTTCTCTTTGGTTTAGTTTTAATCAGGTCTGCTTGTTCTTTAGTTGATACTGACATGCGTGCATTTTTAATAGTTTGCTTGTTATAACCTCTATCTTTCAGTTGTTTGTCTAGTGTTATTGCTTCTTTTAGGTAATCGGTTTCATTAGAGCAATTGCGTCTTACTCTAATGTGTTGTCCCTTTGCTATCGCTCTAAATGTTTCTTTGGGGTGATTGCTTTTTGCATGTAACAATGCATTCTTAGATATTGGTTTATTGTATGTAGTAGTTTAAATTTTTTTGCTATGTGTGTTGCCTCGTAGTGTGAGGTCCAAATAGCTAATCTCACTGTTCTGTACTTCATGTGTAAATTTGATTCCCATTCGGATTCTATATATGTTAGAAAGTTTTCCAATGTGGTATTGTCTCCTTCCCATATCAGGATGAGATCATCTATAAATCTGTTATATAGTTTGATGTGTTCTTTGAAGGGGTTCCCACCTGCAAAGATGTGGCACAGCTCCCACCAACCCATAAATAGGTTGGCGTAGGTGGGGGCAAATTTTGTCCCCATAACTGTGCCACATCTCTGTAGGTAGAACACCCCTCCATAACAGAAATAATTGTGTGTCAAAAGGTATTCTATTATTTTTATCACATATTCCTGAAAAGCCAATTCTAAATCACTACGTGTGCTCAGGAAATATTTCACAGCTTCTAAGCCCAGTGTGTGCGGTATGTTACTATAAAGTGATACAACATCCAGCGTTAACCATCTACTTTTAGTGGTCCAGGTCACTTCCTTTAATTTTTGTATCATATGGGTGGAGTCTCTTATGTAACTGGTCAAGTTAAGTACTAGGGGTTAGAGGATTGAATCCACCCACTCTGATACTGGTTCCAGTAGGGATCCCATCCCTGATACTATGGGTCGCCCCTTTACATTCTCTGTGCTTTTATGCACCTTAGGAAAGATGTGAAATATTGGGGTCTTTGGTTGCATATTAGTTAGGTAATCATATGTTGTTTTATTAATAAAGCCATTTTCTAGGCCTTCATCCAGTAAGTGATTTAATTGATGCATATAATTTATTTTAGGGTCTCCCTTTAGGACCATATAGTTGTTAGTATCCATGAGCTGTCTCATTATTTCATTATCATAGTCTGTTTTATTTAATACAACTATACTCCCCCCTTTATCCGATTTTTTAATGACTATATTAGCATTCTCAGCTAGTTCTTTTAGGGCCTTTCTTTCTTTATTGGGCAAGTTATTATTATTTTGTGAACCATTGTCTCTATTTAGTTTCTCTAAATCTTCAACTACTCTCTCTTGAAATTGTTCTAAGATAGTGCCCCTTGAATGTATCGGATAGAACGTTGATTTTGCCTTGAAACCTATGTGGGAATGTTTTTCCTCAATATTTATCTGTTCACCTAGTAGGCTCATAAGTGTCTCTCTGGCACAAGAATCTTGAAAATCAAGATGTGTTTCTGATGTAGTACCCTCAGTTCTCTCTCTTTCCTCTCTCACTGTTGTGTTTTCCTGTGCATTGAAAAAATGTTTCTTTAAAGTTAAATTTCAGACCATCCTATTGACATCAACAATTGTATTGAATATATTTAATTTAGTCGTTGGTACAAAATTTAAACCATAGTTTAATACTCTCTCTTGTGTTGTTGTCAATGGGGTGTCCGAAAGATTAATAACTATTGATGTACTGTCTGCTCTGAGTTCTTTTTGGCTCTTAGTTGATATCTGTTCATTTGCACCTGTTTGATTCTGTTGTCTCCTCCTATAGTTTGTTTTATGGCTGGCATTACGTCTCTCTGTGCTTGCAGGGGAGCCGTTACTAAAACTATTTGTATATACACATAATACATACATTTATATGTATAGTATCATATACATATATATTTAGATTGCTGTGTGTTCCCATAAGCCTAGATTTGGAGTTCGGCGGTAGCCGTCAAAACCAGCGTTAGAGGCTCCTAACGCTGGTTTTGGGCGCCCGCTGGTATTTGGAGTCAGTGATTAAAGGGTCTAACGCTCACTTTTCAGCCGCGACTTTTCCATACCGCAGATCCCCCTACGCCATTTGCGTAGCCTATCTTTTCAATGGGATCTTCCTAACTCCGGTATTTAGAGTCGTTTCTGAAGTGAGCGTTAGAGCTCTAACGACAAGATTCCAGCCGCCTGAAAATAGCAGGAGTTAAGAGCTTTCTGGCTAACGCCGGTTTATAAAGCTCTTAACTACTGTACCCTAAAGTACACTAACACCCATAAACTACCTATGTACCCCTAAACCGAGCTCCCCCCACATCGCCGCCACTCGATTAAAATTTTTAACCCCTAATCTGCCGACCGCCACCTACGCTATACTTATGTACCCCTAATCTGCTACCCCTAACACCGCCGACCCCTATATTATATTTATTAACCCCTAACCTGCCCCCCACAACATCGCCGCCAGCTACTTAAAATAATTAACCCCTAATGTTCCGACCGCAAAGCGCCGCCACCTACGTTATCCCTATGTACCCCTAATCTGCTACCCCTAACACCGCCGACCCCTATATTATATTTATTAACCCCTAATCTGCCCCCCACAACGTCGCCGACACCTGCCTACACTTATTAACTCCTAATCTGCCGAGCGGACCTGAGCGCTACTATAATAAAGTTATTAACCCCTAATCCGCCTCACTAACCCTATCATAAATAGTATTAACCCCTAATCTGCCCTCCCTAACATCGCCGACACCTACCTTCAATTATTAACCCCTAATCTTCCGATCGGAGCTCACCGCTATTCTAATAAATGTATTAACCCCTAAAGCTAAGTCTAACCCTAACACTAACACCCCCCTAAGTTAAATATAATTTTTATCTAACGAAATAAATTAACTCTTATTAAATAAATTATTCCTATTTAAAGCTAAATACTTACCTGTAAAATAAACCCTAATATAGCTACAATATAAATTATAATTATATTATAGCTATTTTAGGATTTATATTTATTTTACAGGCAACTTTGTAATTATTTTAACCAGGTACAATAGCTATTAAATAGTTAAGAACTATTTAATAGTTACCTAGTTAAAATAATAACAAATTTACCTGTAAAATAAATCCTAACCTAAGATATAATTAAACCTAACACTACCCTATCAATAAAATAATTAAATAAACTACCTACAATTACCTACAATTAACCTAACACTACACTATCAATAAATTAATTAAACACAATTCCTACAAATAAATACAATTAAATAAACTAGCTAAAGTACAAAAAATAAAAAAGAACTAAGTTACAGAAAATAAAAAAATATTTACAAACATAAGAAAAATATTACAACAATTTTAAACTAATTACACCTACTCTAAGCCCCCTAATAAAATAACAAATCCCCCCAAAATAAAAAATTCCCTACCCTATTCTAAATTAAAAAAAGTTACAAGCTCTTTTACCTTACCAGCCCTGAACAGGGCCCTTTGCGGGGCATGCCCCAAGAATTTCAGCTCTTTTGCCTGTAAAAAAAAACATACAATACCCCCCCCCCAACATTACAACCCACCACCCACATACCCCTAATCTAACCCAAACCCCCTTTAAATAAACCTAACACTAATCCCCTGAAGATCTTCCTACCTTGTCTTCACCATCCAGGTATCACCGATCCGTCCTGGCTCCAAGATCTTCATCCAACCCAAGCGGGGGTTGGCGATCCATAATCCGGTGCTGAAGAGGTCCAGAAGAGGCTCCAAAGTCTTCATCCTATCCGGCAAGAAGAGGACATCCGGACCGGCAAACATCTTCTCCAAGCGGCATCTTCGATCTTCTTCCATCCGGAGCGAAGTGGCAGGATCCTGAAGACCTCCAGCGCGGAACATCCATCCGGACCGACGACTGAACGACGAATGACTGTTCCTTTAAGGGACGTCATCCAAGATGGCGTCCCTCGAATTCCGATTGGCTGATAGGATTCTATCAGCCAATCGGAATTAAGGTAGGAATTTTCTGATTGGCTGATGGAATCAGCCAATCAGAATCTAGTTCAATCCGATTGGCCGATCCAATCAGCCAATCAGATTGAGCTCACATTCTATTGGCTGATCGGAACAGCCAATCGGATTGAACTTGATTCTGATTGGCTGATTCCATCAGCCAATCAGAAAATTCCTACCTTAATTCCGATTGGCTGATAGAATCCTATCAGCCAATCGGAATTCGAGGGACGCCATCTTGGATGACGTCCCTTAAAGGAACAGTCATTCGTCGTTCAGTCGTCGGTCCGGATGGATGTTCCGCGCTTGAGGTCTTCAGGATCCTGCCACTTCGCTCCGGATGGAAGAAGATCGAAGATGCCGCTTGGAGAAGATGTTTGCCGGTCCGGATGTCCTCTTCTTGCCGGATAGGAGGAAGACTTTGGAGCCTCTTCTGGACCTCTTCAGCACCGGATTATGGATCGCCAACCCCCGCTTGGGTTGGATGAAGATCTTGGAGCCAGGACGGATCGGTGATACCTGGATGGTGAAGACAAGGTAGGAAGATCTTCAGGGGATTAGTGTTAGGTTTATTTAAGGGGGGTTTGGGTTAGATTAGGGGTATGTGGGTGGTGGGTTGTAATGTTGGGGGGGGGTATTGTATGTTTTTTTTTACAGGCAAAAGAGCTGAAATTCTTGGGGCATGCCCCGCAAAGGGCCCTGTTCAGGGCTGGTAAGGTAAAAGAGCTTGTAACTTTTTTAATTTAGAATAGGGTAGGGCATTTTTTATTTTGGGGGGCTTTGTTATTTTATTAGGGGGCTTAGAGTAGGTGTAATTAGTTTAAAATTGTTGTAATATTTTTCTTATGTTTGTAAATATTTTTTTATTTTCTGTAACTTAGTTCTTTTTTATTTTTTGTACTTTAGCTAGTTTATTTAATTGTATTTATTTGTAGGAATTGTGTTTAATTAATTTATTGATAGTGTAGTGTTAGGTTAATTGTAGGTAATAGTAGGTAGTTTATTTAATTATTTTATTGATAGGGTAGTGTTAGGTTTAATTATATCTTAGGTTAGGATTTATTTTACAGGTAAATTTGTTATTATTTTAACTAGGTAACTATTAAATAGTTCTTAACCATTTAATAGCTATTGTACCTGGTTAAAATAATTACAAAGTTGCCTGTAAAATAAATATTAATCCTAAAATAGCTATAATATAATTATAATTTATATTGTAGCTATATTAGGGTTTATTTTACAGGTAAGTATTTAGCTTTAAATAGGAATAAGTTATTTAATAAGAGTTAATTTATTTCGTTAGATAAAAATTATATTTAACTTAGGGGGGTGTTAGTGTTAGGGTTAGACTTAGCTTTAGGGGTTAATCCATTTATTAGAATAGCGGTGAGCTCCGATCGGAAGATTAGGGGTTAATAATTGAAGGTAGGTGTCGGCGATGTTAGGGAGGGCAGATTAGGGGTTAATACTATTTATGATAGGGTTAGTGAGGCGGATTAGGGGTTAATAACTTTATTATAGTAGCGCTCAGGTCCGCTCGGCAGATTAGGGGTTAATAAGTGTAGGCAGGTGTCGGCGACGTTGAGGGGGGCAGATTAGGGGTTAATAAATATAATATAGGGGTCGGCGATGTTAGGGCAGCAGATTAGGGGTACATAGGGATAACGTAGGTTGCGGCGGTTTACGGAGCGGCAGATTAGGGGTTTAAAAAAATATGCAGGGGTCAGCGATAGCGGGGGCGGCAGATTAGGGGTTAATAAGTGTAAGTTTAGGGGTGTTTAGACTCGGGGTACATGTTAGAGTGTTAGGTGCAGACGTAGGAAGTGTTTCCCCATAGGAAACAATGGGGCTGCGTTAGGAGCTGAACGCTGCTTTTTTGCAGGTGTTAGGTTTTTTTTCAGCTCAAACAGCCCCATTGTTTCCTATGGGAGAATCGTGCACGAGCACGTTTTTGAGGCCGGCCGCGTCCGTAAGCAACTCTGGTATCGAGAGTTGCATTTGCGGTAAAAATGCTCTACGCTCCTTTTTTGGAGCCTAACGCAGCATTTGTTTGAACTCTCGATACCAGAGTTAAATTTATGGTGCGGCCAGAAAAAAGCCCGCGGAGCGTTAACAGCCCTTTTACCGCCGAACTCCAAATCTAGGCCATAGACTGCAAGGTAAAGGCACTATTAAGTGCCAACTTTAAAGCCCCAAAATGCTACATGACCATGATGCAGTGAATGACAGAACTAAGATATGAGAGATCATTAAAGGACCAGTAAATACAGTAGATTTACATAATCAACAAATGCATGGTAAAAAGACAATGCAATAGCACTTAGTTTGAAATTCAAATGAGAATAAAAAAATTTCAGACAAATGTCAAAGTTATGTCTATTTACACTCCCCCTGTATCATGTGACAACCATTAGCCAATCACAAATACATATATTCTGTAAATTCTTGTATTTAAAAAAAATATAAAAAGGTTGTGCACATTTTGTTAATGGAAGTAAATTGGAAAGTTGTTTAAAATCGTATGCTTTATCTGAATCACAAAAGTTTAATTTTAAATTGCGTGTCCCTTTAAAGGGACATTATACACTAGATTTTTATTTGCATAAATCTTTTGTAGATGATCTATTTATATAGCCCATACATATTTTTTTCTTTAATTGATAGTTTTGCTTATTTTTAAAAAACATTGCTCTGATTTTCAGGCTCCTAACCAAGCCCCAAAGTTTTAGGAGAATACCGACGTATACCTACACCAGCTTGCTTCTGTTTGTTTAAATGTTCTTTTCATATGCAAAGGAAGGGGGAGGGGGAATGTCTGCTATTTCCCACTTGCAGTGGGTGTTCCAGTAACCTTTTAAACAAAGCTAAACTGGAAGCTTCTAAGTAAGTTTTTAAACAGTTTTATACTGGATTTTTAAATCAGTATCTGTGCATATTATTCTTTATAGTAGTGTCTATTACATGCAGTTATATGAAATTTGGTGTATACTGTCCCTATAAGTGAAGCCACCTTAGATGGTGAAAGGGGAAGAGGTCAATTATTTTATGTCTATCCCCTTTAGGAGGAAAACTAACACTGGCTAGAATTATGTATGATTAGGAAATATATATTTCTGAAGCAGTAAGACATTCAATTAAAAAAAAATTCTATGGTTGTGCTTAACAGAGTTAAAAGTTAAGTTAGAATATATCCTTTCTTTAGCTTTGATACAAACTGAGGGTGGAATTTTTGATTGTTTACAGCTGTGAATAGCTCAAAGTTATACACAAGTATTTTGTTAAATTTCTATTCTGTTTTTCTTGGAACAGTTACAACACATAAGCTATTTCATTCCTTTATTTTGTTGCCATAATTTTCATTTGTATGTCTTATATAAAGAGCTGTGAGAATTAAACTTTTAAAACATGTCATTATATACAATATTAGAGAGTTGCTCTATCATTCTACAACATTAACTCACAACACTATTTAGATTATATCACATATTGATTTACAGGTACATAAAGGAGTAAATATAAAATGCTTTATTTCAATATTAAATTTTATTTCTAAACAACATCAGTTTGAAGTAAATATATATATATATATATATATATATATATATATATATATATATATATATATATATATATATATATATATATACATTGAAGTGACATTAACCCCTTAGTGACCAGGCCACTTTTCAATTTGTTGACCATCTGGGACCAAGGCTATTTTTGCTTTTCTGCGATGTTTGTGTTTAACTGTTATTTTCCTCTTACTCATTTACTGTACCCACACATATTATATACCGTTTTTCTCGCCATTAAATGGACTTTCTAAAGATACCATTATTTTCATCATATCTTATAATTTACTATAAAAAAAATTATAAAATATTAGGAAAAAATGAAAAAAAACCACACTTTTTCTAACTTTGAGCCCCAAAATCTCTAACACATCTACAACCACCATAAAATACCAATGCTAAACAGTTTCTAAATTTTGTCTTGAGTTTAGAAATACCCAATGTTTACATGTTCTTTGCTTTTTTTTGCAAGTTATAGGGCAATAAGTACAAGTAGCACTTTGCTATTTCAAAACCATGTTTTTTCAAAATTGGCGATAGTTACATTGTAACACCAATATCTGTCAGGAATCCCTGAATAACCCTTCAAATGTATATATTTTTTAAAAGAAGACAATCTAAGGTATTAAACTTGGGGTATTTTGACTTTTTTTCATGCAACCATTTTACCACCAATCTATGCCAAAGTTTGGGGGGGGGGAAATAATTTGATTTTTTGACAAATAGCAATTTAAGAATACATTTACTGATAAAATGGTAAGGGTTACTGCCAAATAACACCCTAATATGTCTTCAGTAGCATCTCCTGGGTACAGTGATACCACCCACGTATAGGTGTGTCGGGTTCTCTGTGGGCTAAAAGCCCTTATTTTTAGAGAGCGCATTCCAGTTTTTCAACTTGGAATTTTCACATCGGTCATCATGCACCCATGTCCTATTTGGGACATTTCTGAAGCTGGCCAATGGAATTTACCCCCATCAAACCATATATTTTTGAAAAGTAGACACCCTAGGGTATTTCAAATGCTGGTATTTTAACACTTTCCATGCACTAATTCAACCACTAGTCTTTGTCAAACTTTTGGGTAGTCATTTTTTTGTGTTATTTTTCACACACATTGTATTTTAGGCATGTATTTTCAGTTCCTGTTATGTGTTACTGCCAAAAACCACCTCAATATGTATTCAACAATATCTCCTGAGTACAGTGATACCACCTATGTATAGGTGTGTCGGGTTCTCTGGGGGCTAAATGGCCTTATTTTTAGGTAGCGCATTCCAGTTTTTCAACTTGGAATTTTCACATCGGTCATCATGCACCCATGTCCTATTTGGGACATTTCTGAAGCTGGCCAATGGAATTTACCCCCATCAAACCATATATTTTTGAAAAGTAGACACCCTAGGGTATTTCAAATGCTGGTATTTTAACACTTTCCATGCACTAATTCAACCACTAGTCTTTGTCAAACTTTTGGGTAGTCATTTTTTTGTGTTATTTTTCAGACACATTGTACTTTAGGCATGTATTTTCAGTTCCTGTTATGTGTTACTGCCAAAAACCACCTCAATATGTGTTCAACAATATCTCCTGAGTACAGTGATACCACCTATGTGTAGGTGTGTCGGGTTCTCTGGGGGCTAAATGGCCTTATTTTTAGGTAGCGCATTCCAGTTTTTCAACTTGGAATTTTCACATCGGTCATCATGCACCCATGTCCTATTTTGGGACATTTCTGAAGCTGGCCAATGGAATTTACCCCCATCAAACCATATATTTTTGAAAAGTAGACACCCTAGGGTTTTTCAAATGCTGATATTTTAACACTTTCCATGCACTAATTCAACCACCAGTCTTTGTCAAACTTTTGGGTAGTCATTGTTTTGTGTTATTTTTCACACACATTGTACTTTAGGCATGGATTTTCAGTTCCTGTTATGTGTTACTGCCAAAAAACACCTCAATATGTGTTCAACAACATCTCCTGAGTACAGTGATACCACCTATGTATAGGTGTGTCGGGTTCTCTGGGGGCTAAATGGCCTTATTTTTAGGTAGCGCATTCCAGTTTTTCAACTTGGAATTTTCACATCGGTCATCATGCACCCATGTCCTATTTGGGACATTTCTGAAGCTGGCCAATGGAATTTACCCCCATCAAACCATATATTTTTGAAAAGTAGACACCCTAGGGTTTTTCAAATGCTGATATTTTAACACTTTCCATGCACTAATTCAACCACCAGTCTTTGTCAAACTTTTGGGTAGTCATTGTTTTGTGTTATTTTTCACACACATTGTACTTTAGGCATGGATTTTCAGTTCCTGTTATGTGTTACTGCCAAAAACCACCTCAATATGTGTTCAACAACATCTCCTGAGTACAGTGATACCACCTATGTATAGGTGTGTTGGGTTCTCTGGGGGCTAAAAGGCCTTATTTTTAGATAGCGCATTCCAGTTTTTCAACTTGGAATTTTCACATCGGTCATCATGCACCCATGTCCTATTTGGGACATTTCTGAAGCTGGCCAATGGAATTTACCCCCATCAAACCATATATTTTTGAAAAGTAGACACCCTAGGGTTTTTCAAATGCTGATATTTTAACACTTTCCATGCACTAATTCAACCACCAGTCTTTGTCAAACTTTTGGGTAGTCATTTTTTTGTGTTATTTTTCACACACATTGTACTTTAGGCATGGATTTTCAGTTCCTGTTATGTGTTACTGCCAAAAACCACCTCAATATGTGTTCAACAACATCTCCTGAGTACAGCGATACCACCTATGTATAGGTGTGTCTGGTTCTCTGGGGGCTAAAAGGCCTTATTTTTAGGTAGCGCATTCCAGTTTTTCAACTTGGAATTTTCACATCGGTCATCATGCACCCATGTCCTATTTGGGACATTTCTGAAGCTGGCCAATGGAATTTACCCCCATCAAACCAAATATTTTTGAAAAGTAGACACCCTAGGGTTTTTCAAATGCTGATATTTTAACACTTTCCATGCACTAATTCAACCACAAGTCTTTGTCAAACTTTTGGGTAGTCATTTTTTTGTGTTATTTTTCACACACATTGTACTTTAGGCATGGATTTTCAGTTCCTGTTATGTGTTACTGCCAAAAACCACCTCAATATGTGTTCAACAACATCTCCTGAGTACAGTGATACCACCTATGTATAGGTGTGTCGGGTTCTCTGGGGGCTAAATGGCCTTATTTTTAGGTAGCGCATTCCAGTTTTTCAACTTGGAATTTTCACATCGGTCATCATGCACCCATGTCCTATTTGGGACATTTCTGAAGCTGGCCAATGGAATTTACCCCCATCAAACCATATATTTTTGAAAAGTAGACACCCTAGGGTTTTTGAAATGCTGATATTTTAACACTTTCCATGCACTAATTCAACCACCATGTCTTTGTCAAACTTTTGGGTAGTCATTTTTTTGTGTTATTTTTCACACACATTGTACTTTAGGCATGGATTTTCAGTTTCTGTTATGTGTTACTGCCAAAAAACACCTCAATATGTGTTCAACAACCTCTCCTGAGTACAGTGATACCACCCATGTATAGGTGTGTTGGGTTCTCTGGGGGCTAAAAGGCCTTATTTTTAGGAAGCCCATTCCATTTTTTCCACTTTGAATTTTCACATCCCATGCACCCATGTCCTATTTAAGACATTTCTGAAGCCGGCCAATGTAATTTACCTCAATCAAACCATATATTTTTGAAAAGTAGACTTCCTAGGGTATTTCAAATGCAGGTATTTTAACACTTTCCATGCACTAATTTAACCACTAGTCTTTGTCAAACTATTGGGCATTCATATTTTTGTGTTATTGTTCACATACATTGTACTTTAGACATGGATTCACAGCTCCTGTTATGTGTTATTACCAAAGAAGACACCAATATGTGGTCACCAACATCTCCTGAGTTCAGTGATACCACCTATGCATAGGTTTGGTGGCTTGTTTGGGGGATGCAATGCCAAATGTCTGACATGCGTTTGTGATTTTATTTCACATTTAACATATTTTCTTTGCCTATCGTCTTTTTGGGGGGTCTTTTAACATACCCCAATTTATTTGTTTTCCATGAATGTGCATATATTTGAAAAGTTGACACCCCAAGGTATTGTATATGGTGTGCTTTGATGCCTTTGAAGCAACCGTTTTAGCCCAAAAAATTGGAGAAAGTGTATGGTGGTTATTTTTCAATTTTCATTTTTACAGACACATTGCTTTTTGACTATGATTTAGGAGAGACTGTTGTAAGTTATTGCAAAAGAATACTTCAGGTTGTTTTCTGCAAGGCACCCTGAGTACACCTATGCCCCCCATGCATAGGTTTGCCAGGATTTTGGGAAGGTTATGTTACAATTTTATGACTTGTGATTTTAGTTATTAACAATGAGAGTATTTCTTCTGATAGGCCTATCTTTAGTTTGTGGCCTATTGCATACCCCACTTTTATTTATTGCATTCAAAGTGTATATTTTTTAAATGTTGACACCCCAAGGTATTGTATATGGTGTGCTTTGATGCCTTTGAAGCAACCGTTTTAGCCCAAAAAATTGGAGAAAGTGTATGGTGGTTATTTTTCAATTTTCATTTTTACAGACACATTGCTTTTTGACTATGATTTAGGAGAGACTGTTGTAAGTTATTGCAAAAGAATACTTCAGGTTGTTTTCTGCAAGGCACCCTGAGTACACCTATGCCCCCCATGCATAGGTTTGCCAGGATTTTGGGAAGGTTATGTTACAAATTTATGACTAGTGATTTTAGTTATTAACAATGAGAGTATTTCTTCTGATAGGCCTATCTTAAGTTTGTGGCCTATCGCATACCCCACTTTTATTTATTGCCATGAAAGTGTATATTTTTTAAATGTTGACACCCCAAGGTATTGTATATGGTATGCTTTGATGCCTTTGAAGCAACCGTTTTAGCCCAAAAAATTGGAGAAAGTGTATGGTGGTAATTTTTCAATTTTCATTTTTACAGACACATTGCTTTTTGACTATGATTTAGGAGAGACTGTTGTAAGTTATTACAAAAACATACTTCAGGTTGTTTTTGGCAAGGCACCCTGAGAACACCTATGTCCCCCATGCATAGGTTTGACAGGGGTTTTGGTTAAAAAAAAATAACAGGCCCAATTTTAGAAAAAAATAGAGTAATGAAATGTAAAAATCTGGCACAGTAAAAGTAAAAAGAAAAAAAACCCATCTAACAGTAAACATAACCAAAAAAATATATATATATATACAACACCAAATGTATTTATTTTTTTAAAAATTGACCATTGTATGATACCGCTTGAAGCAGTCCCCAATGCAGAGTGCAGGCTGTCCAGGGCAATCAGGACAGTGATATATGGTGTCCCTTCTCTTCCCCCTCTTGGTACAGACTCTGCATTTTTTTTGTGGTTTCTGCTTTGCGGCAGTAGGGGGGATTTTAAAAATAAAATGAGTAGCCCCAACTCTGCAATCTCCCATCACCGCCCGGGGAGCAGGTGCATCATGGTACAAAATCCCAGTAATAATCTGGAGCTGAAACTGTAAAAAAGTTTTTTTAACTCTGGGGTTTGCTTTTTTGAACAACAAAAAAGCGTTGTGGGTTGCAATCTGCATTAGGTAAATTGCAACCTTTTTGTACCAGGCCCTTGTCATCCGCATAATTAAGTAGGGCTGCAGCAGCTGATCAGCCAGATCAACCCCACCCATATGCCGGTTATAAGACTTGATGCACACTGGCTTCCTTATGATCTCAGCTCTGCCACGTACAGAAACCGCCACCGTCCTCTCTGTGTGGATGGTGGTAAGAAGGTATACATCCTTCTTGTCTCTGTACTTATGTGCCAACAGCTCCTCTTGGCGCAGAGCTGAGGTCTCCCCCCTTCGTAGCCGGGTGCGTACAAGTTGTCCTGGGAAACCTGCGCGGTTCTTTTTAATTGTACCGCAAGCTACTGTATCAAAGCAATACAGTAGCTTGAACAAAAGGACACTTGTATAAAAATTGTCTAAGTACAAGTGATACCCTTTGTTCATTAGGGGTAATATCAGGTCCCAGACAATCTTGCCAGTGGTTCCCATATGTTCTGGGCAACCTGGAGGGTCAAGGTGGCTATCCTTTCCCTCATACACCCGGAAGGCCTGAGTATACCCAGTCTCGCTGTCACAGAGCTTATACACCTTTACCCCATATCTGGAGAGTTTGGAAGGAATATACTGCTTGAATCCCAGCCTTCCCTTATACTTCATTAGGGATTCATCAACGCATATATTCCTTCCAGGTGTATAAGCCTCTGCAAACCTGGCAGAAAAGTGGGTTATCAGGGGGTGGATTTTATACAGCCTGTCAAATTGGGGATGCTCCCTAGGGGGGCACAGGCTGTTGTCGCTGAAGTGCATGAAATGCAGAATCATTTCATACCTCTTCCTCGACATAGTCTGGGAGAAAATGGGGGTAGAGCAGATGGGGCTACTACTCCAGTAGGAGTGAATGGAGGGTTTCTTTATGATGCCCATCAGCATAGTCAATGCCCAGAATTTTTTGAATTCTGGAACATTGATGGGGGCCCATTGCTGCTTTGCCAAATATGTTCCAGGCTTTGCAGCACGGAACTGATGGGCATATAAATTAGTTTGGGCGACAATGTTCCCCAATATATCATCGCCCAGAAACACTTCCAGAAACTGCTGGGGGCTAAAACCTGCCACATCTATATTTATGACAGCATTTGCTGTGAAGGGTGGGATATCTGGCCTCTGGAGATGAGGCGTTACCCACTCTTCAGCAGCAATGGCAGCAACACGCCTCCTTCTGGCAGGGGGGCTAGCAGCCACAGATACATCACTATCAGTTGAGACTGCATCTAGTGATGTATCTGAGCACATGGCAGGGTCAAAATTGGGGTCTGAGTCAGAAATAGAGGCATCTGACTCTGACGCAAGGATGGCATACGCCTCCTCAGCACTATATCTTTTCTGTGACATTTTTGTATCTGTCACAGAAAACAATTACTAAAAAAAATTAAATTAACTAAATTAATTAACAACAACAAAATTAACCCCTAAAAAAATGCACAGACAGCAAAAAAGTACAGCTATGCAACTGCCAGTGATTTATAGCGATCACTGGCAAGCTAGGGGTTAATGGATCTGAAAATTAAATTAAATTAACTAAATTAATTAACTAAATTAACTAGCAAAAAAGTACAGCTATGCTACTGCCAGTGATTTATAGCGATCACTGGCAAGCTAGGGGTTAATGGCTCTGAAAATTAAATTAAATTAACTAAATGTTTCTGAAAAGAGCCTTTGGGTTTTTAAAAAATTACAACAACAAAATTAACCCCTAAAAAAATGCACAGACAGCAAAAAAGTACAGCTATGCAACTGCCAGTGATTTATAGCGATCACTGGCAAGCTAGGGGTTAATGGCTCTGAAAATTAAATTAAATTAACTAAATGTTTCTGAAAAGAGCCTTTGGGTTTTTTAAAAATTACAACAACAAAATTAACCCCTAAAAAAATGCACAGACAGCAAAAAAGTACAGCTATGCAACTGCCAGTGATTAATAGCGATCACTGGCAAGCTAGGGGTTAATGGCTCTGAAAATTAAATTAACTAAATGTTTCTGAAAAGAGCCTTTGGGTTTTTAAAAAATTACAACAACAAAATTAACCCCTAAAAAAATGCACAGACAGCAAAAAAGTACAGCTATGCAACTGCCAGTGATTTATAGCGATCACTGGCAAGCTGGGGGTTAATGGCTCTGAAAATTAAATTAACTAAATGTTTCTGAAAAGAGCCTTTGGGTTTTTAAAAAATTACAACAACAAAATTAACACCTAAAAAAATGCACAGACAGCAAAATGCAGCAAAAAAAAAAGTGCACCTATGCTACTGCCAGTGATATATAGTGATCACTGGCAAGCTAGGGGTTAATGGCTCTGAAAAGAGCCTTTGGTTCTATATTTTTTAACAAATAAAAGAAATAAATCTCTCTCTCTGCTAAATACAGGTCTCTCTCTCTCTCCAACAAAATGGCAAGTGAGGAGAGGGAGGGAGATCCACACTGATCATAGTCAATATTTACAAATATTGACATGATCAGACAAATGGGGTATTTTATTATTATTATTTTTTTAGGGTGGGAGGCTCAGATTGGGTGACCCTAGCTTGCCCCTATGATGATGCAGGCTAGGGACACCCCCAGAGGCCCCATGATGCACTGGGCATCGCCATCTTGGATGCCTAGTGAAGGGGGGGGGCTATTTGGGCTTTTTTTTATTTATCCGTTTTTTTTTTTTTTAAATTTTAATTTATTATTTAATAACAAACTAAGTGCCTCGACCCACCGAGGCACTTAGCATACAAGCAGAGCATCGGAAGCGTGTCCGATCGCTTCCGATGCTCTGAAACACTGCCGGGCTCCACGTGGAGCGAAACCGGAAATGATCACTCGTGGGGGAGTGATCAATCCGGTCCCGGCACTCGGGAACAGTATTGCAGGATGCCTAGACATCAAGGCAAGCCTGCAATACTGTTAGAGCAGCTGGAAGCGATTTCTATTGCTTCCAGTGCTCTGTTAAACCGACGACGTATGCCATACGTCCTCGGTCGTTAAGTGCTTTTTTTTTGAGGACGTATGGCATACGTCGTCGGTCGTTAAGGGGTTAAAGGAACATGAAACCCAAATTTTTTCTTTCATGATTTAGAAAGAGCAGACAATTAGAAACAACTTTCTAATTTACTTCTATTATCCATTTTTCTTCATTCTCTTGGTATTCTTTGCTGGAAAGCATATCTAGATATGCTTAGTAGCTGCTGATTGGTAGCTGCACATAGATGCCTCCTGTGATTTGTTCACTGTGTGCATTGCTATTTCTTCATTAAAGTATATCTAAAGAATAAAGCAAATTAGGTAATAGAAGTAAATTGGAATGTTGTTTAAAATTATATTCTCTACCTCAATCATGAAAGAAAATGTTTGGGTATAGTGTCCCTTTAAACTAAACATTCAATCTCAGTACAAATACGAAAATATATAAACATTTTAAATGTATCATGCCCTCAATTCAAGATATTCATATTGTCATGTGCTCCAGGAAGATAGCTTTCACTAAGCACTGATAATAAATTAACTTCCTTTGTCATAAAGACCTTATTTTAGGACGAGAGGGGTTCATTTTTTCTTTTTTTGCTTTTTCTTCTCTGCTATTTACAACTATGCTCTGTACTTGAACTATTCGAAAGGCAAACTTTTTTGGAGGAATGATTTTATTATTTACATCTGGGGGACCAGACACAGTAGGGACTTTCAATCTTCTCACTACAGTGATCTTTATAGGCAAATATGTCAACACAGGGTGACAGAAAACAGTGTCCCTGTCAAAACACAAACCTGAGGTTGATTAGAGGTGATACTTTAGGATATCATAAGATGTTTGAATGACTTATGTGTTACTGGATGACCAAATATGACAGACATGTCCTGTTTGATATCAAAATAATCCTTGTGATGTCACAATGAGGTAGAGCTTAGAAGGGTATGCGTACTGTATATACATAACTAAAATGATAAGGAATCCTATAACTTCAGCCAGGGCCTGCTATTTTGTGTATGGCCTGCCATAAAAAAGGGAGGCTACATTCCTTGCCCACTCTGGATGGAACCTGGTTAGAAAACCGACCTCAAGGAAAAAATGTGATATAAAAAATGTAAAGCAAAATAACGTTGTCTTTTAAATGACCATTTTCCTTTCTATTTCCCTGGAGCAGAAACTATTCTGAAAAGTTATAGGTTCTGTTATATTTTCTCCTTTTATTTAAAACAAAACTATTTTTTAATATAAATGCACTGTGACTATTTTTTGTTCATAATAAATGTTCCTTTACCAAGTTTTTGCCTTGGTCTAATATGTGAACGACATTACCGAAGAGACTAATAATAACAGTATTGTGGGTTTTTTTAGATTGATTATTGTCAAATAGTTTTTTAGGATTTGTAATTCGTTAGTCTGGGTTCCTTAGGATTTCCCATTTAATTATATTAAGGTGGTGGCAAAAGAGATAGTTTAGTGTGGGGGGAGTTAAAGGGGAACTTGGGCATTTTTCACACTCAGAGAGTGTTTGTTAAGCCTTGCACCAACTTAACTAGGTAACAGGCTTGCCTGGAGTAGCTAGATGACAACAAACTGTAAAGGAATTTATCTGGTAAGCATAAATTATGTTTTCCCTCCTAAGATAGGGAGAATCCACGGGTTCATTCCTTACTGTTGGGAAAACTATACCCAAGCTCCAGAGGACACTGACTGAATAATGGGAGGGAACAATAAGGAAGAGGCTGACCATATTCTGAGGGCACCACAGCCTGCAAAACTTTTCTCCCAAAAGCTGCTTCAGCCAAAGCAAAAACATCAAACTTGTAAAATTTTGAAAATATAAGGAGCAAGAGGTAGTCACCTTACAAATCTGATCCATAGAGGCCTCATTATTAAAGGTCCAAGAAGAAGCCACTGCTTTAGTGGAATGAGCCGTTATCCTCTGATGAGGACGATGTCCGCTGCCTTGTAAGCTAAGGGGTTGACACTCCTTAACCAAAAAAATTGGGAAGTCAAAGTAGCCTTCTGCCCCTTACGCTCCCCCAAATAGACAACAAATAAAGAGGAAGATGGTCTAAACTCCTTAGTAGCCTGAAGATAGAACTTCAAGGCGTGAACCACATCCAAATTGTGAAGTAAGCCTTCCTTCGATGAAGAAGGATTAGGACACAAGGAAGGAACCATAATCTCCTGATTGATGTTGCGATCTGACACAACCTTAAGAAGAAACCCTAATTTAGTACGTAAAACTGCCTTATCTGCATGAAAAATCAGATAAGGTGGCTCACATTGCAAAGCAGAGATCTCAGAAACTCTGCGGGCAGAGGCAATAGCCAATAAAAAGAGAACCTTCCAAGATAACAATTTAATGTAAATGGAATGCTGAGGCTCAAACGGAACCTGTTGCGAACCTGTTGCTCCATTTGTTAACCATTATGTTAATGATGTGTTGACCCTTCCAAAGTTCATTGGTCAGTGCTGATTTCTTGAAAATGGATCATTATACAATTATGTAAATGGAAAAGGTATTTACAAAATAATGAATAACAAATTAATTAAAGGACAGTGTACACTAATATTTTCTGCCCTTTAATGTGTTTCCAATAATCCATTTTACCTAGTGGACTGTATTAAATTGTTTACAAATAGCTTCTTCGACTTTATTTTCTCATTTGAAATAGCTGATTTTGACTATTGTATCCCCACCTATAATAAACATTTTTTAAGGGACAGTCAAGTCAAAATTAAACTTTCATGATTCAGATATAGTACACAATTTTAAACAACTATCCCATTCACTTCCATTATCTAAATATGCACTATCTTTTTTTATATACACACTTTCTGAAGCACAATCTCCTACTGAGCATTTGCAAGATTCACAGGATATACATACATGCATTTTGTGATTGGCTGATGGCTGTCATATGATGCATTTGAAAGGAAAATGTAACTAACTTTGACATTTGTCAGAAAAAAAAACTACTACTCATTTGAAATTCAAAGAGCTTTTGCATTTTCTTTTTTATAATGCATTTATTGATTATGATATTCTGCTGTGTTGAGTGTTTTTTTACAGTCTGGTTAAAAAACAAAAAACATGTAAACAAGAAGGTTTAGATAAAGTAATGCTCTAAGTATTGCTGTTGAGTACACAGTGATAAATAAGATAAGGAAGACTGTGTAAATAACTAAACAGATAAGATAACACTGTTCTGTTCACAATACAAACTCAGCCTATTTAATTGGGTTGTAGTTTTATTAAGCAGTAACAGCTATTTTATATATAAAAATTTACCTAAAGGAGATATGTCTCATACATGTTAAGCTCTGCAGTCATTAGAAACCAATTTAGGGGAAACATTAAACAAGATGATTATACAAGCATTGGAATCAACTAGTTTAATCTAAAATTGAGCATTTCAAAATGTATTTCCTCTTTTCTTTAATTGCCAAAAACGACTTGAGTTTAAATGTTTCAACCACACTCTTTGCTAGCATGTGCATACAATTCAGCACATAGCCATGAAATCTCTAGACAAACATTGGCAGTAAAGTGGGTCATACTTGAGCTCAGCGACTTTAAACGTGGCACTGTCATAGGATGCCACCTTTGCCACAAGTCCCTTTGTGAGACTTTTACCTTACCAGATCTACCCTGGTCAACTGTAAGAGCTATTATTGTTTAGTGGAAGCATCTAGGAGTAATAACATCCCAGCCACAAATTGGTAGACCACGCAAACCCACAGAGTGGGGCAATGTAGAGTGTAATAATCGCCTATCATATGTTGCATTTCTAACTACAGAATTGTTTCAGGAAATGTGTATCCATGGCCTAGCAGCTGTACACAAGCCTCACATTAACATGAGCAATTGCAGATGTGGGCTAGAGTGGTGTAAGCCATGTCCCAATGGACCCTGAAGCAGTGGAAATGTTCTCTGGAGTGATAAATCACTATCTGTCAGTCTGATGGAAGAAGAATGGGGATAATGGTCTGGGGCTGTTTTCAGGGTTTGGACTAGGCCCCTTAGTTCTAGTGAAAGGTCATCTTAATGCTGCAGGATACAAAGACAATAAGGTTCTTCTAACTGTGTGGCAACAGTTTGGGGAAGGTTCTTTCCTGTTCCAGCACGACTTTGCACCTGTGTACAAAGCAAGGTCCATGAAGACATGATTTGACACGTTTGGTATGGAGGAATTTGAGTGGCCTGCAAAGAGCCCAGACCTCAACCCTACTGATTTGGTATGAATTGGAAAGACAATTGCAATGCTGAACTACAGTATATATAGGTGTTGTGACTGATATCTATCTATCTATCTATCTATCTATCTATCATCTATCTATCTATCTATCTATCTATCATCTATCACATATCATTTATCTATCTATCTATCTCTATCTATCATCGTTCTATTACCTATCTATCTATCTATCTATCTATCTATCTATCTATATAACAATGTTGGCTGCATAATTTTAGTATTAACCACCTTGTGGATGGGCATATTTTTTTTATCATATTGAAGCACTGCACAGTAAAAAGCATAGCTTATTAGTAATGGTGTAGTCACATCTACAATCACTGTGCATTTTCAGTTTAAATAAGAAAAAAACATATATTGCTAATTGCTGCATCCCTTAAATATATATATGGCAAAACCCAGCAAAAAAAAAAACTACTTAGACCCCTTGCCTCTGTTTTGATTAAATGATCAAACAATATTTCAATTTTAATTAGCACTTATTAAACAATGTTCAAGTATTTTATGACAGATGATCTTTTATATTACAGTGTTGCTCCTGTGTCTTATTTAAAGTGAAGGTCAACTTCATGTGAAAGTGCCCGGTTTTTAAAAAAACTATTAAAAACAGGGGCATTTTCATTCATGAAAATTGACATTTCACCCATTTTCTTAAAATATACTTACCTTTTCTTCTTGAAGCCGCTCCAGTGCCTTACCAGCCCGTCGCAAGCCTCTTCATACGTCAGCAATGACAATTCTGGCATCCTCCAATCATTGGAGGAAGCCGGTTTCGTCATTGCTGGGTAAGTAAACCAGGAAGAAGCAGGCGGGGCATCGTTTCAGAACGACGATCCAGAGTTTCGGAAGAAAAAGGTATTTTTTAAATACGGTGCAATGTCAATTTTCATGAATGAAAGTGCCCCTGTTTTTAATAGTTTTTTCAAAAACCGGGCACTTTCACATGAAAATTGACCTTCACTTTAAAGCTTTTTGTCATTACATAAAAGTGACATTGTAACTACTTACGGTTAGAGGAACTAGAGGGTATAGGAATTTATATTTTAGCAAAATAAAGTATCTTGTGAAGAAAAAAAAAGGGTTATTCATAATGTCTGCCTCCCCACTGCTCCTCCACAGTCTTTGCATATTTCCATTTCAAATTCTTTCAGACATTCTCATCTGAAAGCAGTTCATTTCCTACAGGTACCTCTCCTGTTAATCTGGCATTATGTTAGCAGTGGTGTGTCTATGGTGCGCTATGGGATGGCTCTTACAATAAACGCATTCACTCTGCTATCCTCATCTGTAAGACAGCTGCTGCATATTCACTTAACTGGTTTGCTCCTGTACACTTTCCTGTTGCAACACTTTTCTGACACTTACCCAGTTTTGAAAGAGCTGATTAAAGCCTGAGTGGAATTACACAGAATCCATTCCTTTGCCCTTTATACTTGGCCACAGCATAGTAATATCCACAGAAACAGAATCAATTCTTAAGAATTCTTAATAATTATGACTAGCTAAACATGAATGGGAACATTTGGAAGTACAGAGAAAGAAATGTTTGTATTCAAATTAATTAAAGAATATCCGGGAATGTTTGATGAACCTTCCATATAAATATAAACAAGAAAAACAGGAGTAAAAGCAATTAGTGGTGTAATAAATATATTTAAGAAGTTGAGTTTGGGTTCCATTTCCCTTTCACTAAAAGTTCTCACAAGCAGGCCACTTGTGTATTCAAATTAATACTTGTATCTGTCCTGAACACAGTATAACACAGGAAAGTAGCTGTATCAGGATATCACTTGAAACTGAATGCAGGATAATAATATTATAGATGGAAATCTTGTATGTGCTGCTGGTCATCTCTAATATCATTTATTTTTATTAGAAGGTGCATAGTGCCTGGACAAAGAGGTGAACTGTTAATGTCTTTGAAAGATTTACATTACACGAGCACATTGAAAATAAAGGAATAAAACTAGATATGGGCTTCATTAGCTGCCAAATGTGGAAGTAGGTGACCCCTCGTTAAAGGTACATTATACACTAGATTTTTCTCTGCATATATGTTTTGTAGACGATTCATTTATATAGCCTATACAGCTTTTTTTTTTTTTTCAATGTATAGTTTTGCTTATTGTTAAATAACATTGCCCTGATTTTGAGACTCCTAACCAAGCCCCAAAGTTTTAGGAGAATACTGATGTATACCTACTCCAGCTTGCTCCTGTTTGTGTTAACGGTCTTTTCATATGCAGATGAAGGGGAAGGGGGGTTGCTTTTTTTTTTTTTTGCTATAGCTTCTAAGTAGGTTTTTAAACTGTTTTATACTGGGTTTTTACATCAGTATCTGTGCATAATATTCTTTATAGTAGTGTCTTTTACATATAATTAAATTAAAATGGGTGCATACTGTCCCTTTAACTTCGGCTCTTTTCGGAGATGTGTTTATGCTTGTGAAAAATCCGCACACAAAGATCTGGATTTGAACAGCTCTGATCTTTCACAAGCATAAGCTCAGCTCCAAAAAGTGCAAGTCAACAAGGGGCCGCTTACTTCTGCAATGCTGCCGGATCCCCATTTCTAGATTAAACAGACCACTATAGTTAGACTAATTGGAGTACCTTCCCCATGTTACTTTATGAATAACCATTCTCACATTATGGCCTAATTACATTACATCACATTGATTTGTGCCTTTGAAAAAACGCCTTAGAAACATGCTTTCTGAGTAATTTAAACAGACATAAAAATCAAAATATACAGCAATATACTTCAATGTTGAAAGAAATACTTTTACAAAACACATGTACTAGCAAAAATGCATCTTAAAAAATGATGTTCGTGACAATATATATTATGCACAGAGCATATGTACATATGCCCTAGGGCAGTGTTTTTCAACCAGTGTGCCGTGGCACACTAGTGTGCCGTGAGAGATCCTCAGGTGTGCCACGGCAGACTGACAACAGTGTGACATATTTTTTAAACTTTGCTTGTTTTTTACTCCCAGTGCAGGGGTAGTTTGTAGGAGGCATGGCATAACAGCACAATACATACAGTATGTGTGTTTGTGTTTGTATGTATATATATATATGCTGTATTAGGCTACAATGTGTGATTTTTTTAAAATTTTGGGATGGTGGTGTGCCACGGGATTTTTTAATGTAAAAAAGTGTGCCACGGCAAAAAAAAGGTTAAAAATCACTGCCCTAGGGCACCCTCCCTTAAACACTGTGCATGCTCTGAGAGCCAGCGACTACATGTATTTATTAGCCAAGGGTCATTGTTGACACAATATAGGCTCTCTAATCAGATGCAGTTTTGTACTTGTGCTCCGTGTACAATGAAAGTTATTACTGAAATATTTTTGTAGAAGTGTTTTTGCAAATACACTTGTATAGCAAAATTTTTCTCTTCTCAAAATTGAAAAGCATTGCTGTACATTTCAATTTTGAGTTTTATGTCTCTTTATGTGGAGCATACAACATATAATGATAACAAATAACAAATGCAGAATATCTGGTTACACAAAACTTTCCTCTGGATTTTGCTTGGTTTTCGCAGAGCAAGCTGGAAAATGTGGTATCTCTCTGAATCAGTAATGTTCATAGCTACTTTATGGGCTTGAATGTAGAGTTTTCTCTTAATAAATTAAAGGAAAATTATAGTCAAAAAATGACATGCTCTAATTCATTAGAGCATGTAGTTTTAAGACTAGTGACCCTGCACCCCTATGTGTTTAACCCTTTGAGACCTGCAGAGCACTACTGCTAGTCACACAACCCTAGTATGCATCTAGCGCTGCTGATTGGTTGAGTGCCAGTTTGCGCTCTGGAGCAGCAGTGCTCTGTGGTTCCCAAGCGGTTCTTCAACTATGTGTTTAACCAATTTAACCAATTTATATGTTTAACCAACACACAGAGGTACATGGGTACTAGTCTTAAAATGATATGCTCTAATGGTGTAGAGCATGTAAGTCTTCATGGCCCTTTAATGTTAAGTGTGGAATTAATACGGTTTAATGCTTTCATATAAATTATATAATAGTTTTTAATTTTAAAATGTCTGTGCAAACTGGTCTAAATAGGTTTTTAAGAAGATCAGGCTGATCATTTATATACACCAAAAGTCACACAAAATCATGTGCAAAAAGTGCTTTCTAATGGATTGGAACAGCAGGTTTCTGAATTCTGGATGCATTTACAGGTTATTGCAGTCCTAAGTTATAGCAAAGTTAGAAAACCACGGGGAAATTGGATTCTCTCGTGGATCAGAATGCTCTCAAATTTGCAAACCTAGCAAAAGCCTTTATCATTCAAATCACACAACTCTTCAAACATATTATATAAAATGTCCTGATTCTAGATGGAGGAAAAGTACAATTATACCCTTTATGAGCTCCACAAAGAAAAGAAAAAAAACAAGATGTGATATCAAAATAGAAAATAAAAAGATTGCATTAAAAATCTTTTAAATAGGAGATAATTTTTATGCACTTACCAATGTTTATAAAGGCTGATCACTTTATTTCAGTTTCTTTCATTCTGGTATATATACTCCACAGGGTAGCTATATGTAGGGTCGAGCGGAAACAGTGGCGTCACTAGGGTTGGTGTCACCCGGTGCGGTAAGTCATGGTGTCACCCCCCCCCAGAAAGCAGACACACACAAAAACACAGGCAAACACACATACAAACACTCAGACACACTTAAAAACGTACTCAGATGCACACACAAACACTCGGAAACACTCAGACACACACACAAAAACACTGAGACACACAAACTCAGACACACACATACAAAATATGTAAACTGCACTGCATTAATTATAAAGCTCATGCCTAGAGCTGCTCCCTGGCTCAGCAGAACATCAAATGAAAGATAAACAGAGCACTCTAAAATAAATCACTGAAGAAAAGGTTTAGGCGCACAAACTATGAAAATTCTGCTCTCTGACTCTGTTCCAAGTCTGAAAGTGCACAGCCCTGGGCCGCATGTCACTGAGAAGTGAGCACAGATAGTCAGGCAGGTTTAGGCTAGCAGCGCAACTTTGCAAGCCCCACGGCACACCCACAACATTCATAGTGAAATTGGGCAGGGGAGGAGCAAAGTACAAACAAGCAAAAGCAGCCTGGAAAACTATTTGTTGAAATTTCAGCACTGGCTCAAGGGGCAAAAAAATTGTGTGTCTACAACTTCCCCAGTCCCACTAATGTTCACAAATGCCAGACTCTAATAAAATAATCTATGCATCTCAACATTGTATTTCTTTGAATTTCAATAAAATTTAAAAAAAAAAAAATTTTTTTTTTTGGTGTCACCCCCTGGAGGGTGTCACCCGGGTGCGGCCCCCCCCCCGCCCCCCCCTAGTGACGCCACTGAGCGGAAATGATTCGCTGTAGCCTTACACTGTCAGCATTTAGACAATCTTGATAAGACTATGCGAATAAAAGCTATATATACATATATGTATATATGGAAAAAGTACCACTAAAGAAAGTACCACTAAAGCAGTGCTACACCACCTTGGTACACAAACTGGGCACTAAGCACCCAGCGGGGTCTTGGCCGTGGTATAGTGAGAAGTCACAAATTGTTCCTATCAGTTGAGTGTAATTTGTAATCCCAGGTTCAGTAAAAATATGATGTAGAATTTCCAAGCGTATACTTAGGTAGAGTCCAATATAGTTATGTTATAGATGATCCCTCATTAGTGATGGTGTAGGAGAAAAAAGGGGATGTGACTGAAAGCTCAAAAAAATAGTGCAAAATAGTGAGAGAAAAAAAAAGTGAAAGAAAAAAAACAAAAAAAAGGATAATCCTTCAACAATGGATAAAAATACAAAAATGTAATTTTTACATTTTTGTATTTTTGTCCTTTGTTGAAGGATTATCTTTTTTCTTCTTTTTTTTCTTCACTATTTTGCACTATTTTTTTGAGCTTTCAGTCACATCCCCTTTTTTCTCCTACACCATCACTAATGAGGGATCATCTATAACATAACTATATCGGACTCTACCTAAGTATACGCTTGGAAATTCTACATCATATTTTTACTGAACCTGGGATTACAAATTACACTCAACTGATAGGAACAATTTGTGACTTCTCACTACACCACGGCCAAGACCCCACTGGGCGCTTAGTGCCCCATTTGTGTACCAAGGTGGTGTAGTACTGCTTTAGTGGTACTTTTTCCATATATATATGTATATATAGCTTTTACTTGCATATTATTATCAAGATTGTCTACTGTCACATCTTACCAGTCATTTTGTATGTTGATAAACAGGGATCCATGTTAATGTACTATTTGAATATTCCACATAGGTACCTTTGCATATTGCATATTATTTATTGTTTTAAACTTTTGTTTTAATTGTTTTAACTGTCAAAATTATTGTCAATAATAAATACACGTGTACTACCTATTCACATCCTAGTCCACTTCTAGTTGAGGCACCCAGGCTATATCCATATATTCTTAGAGTTCCTTATTGACAGCTACTGGTCAAGACAGCCGGAGCATATAGGATTACACAGGCGCTAGGTATATATTCCATTAATCCTTGTTAAATCGACCCCCATGTTTCTATCACAAAATAGAAAAAAGTTCAATACCATTCAAAACACAAGAATTGTACTTAAAGGGACATGGAATTCAATGTTAAAGGAACATGAAACCCAACATTTTTCTTTAATGATTCAGATAGAAAATACAATTGTAAACAACTTTCCAATTTATATCTATTATCTAATTTGCTTTATTCTCTTGGTATCCGAAGAAGCAGCAGCAATACACTACTAGGAGCTAGCTGAATGCATTGGGTGAGCCACTAACATGAGGCATATATGTGCAGCCACCCATCAGCAGCTCCTGAGTCTACCTAGGTATCATTTTGAGCAAAGGATATCAAGAGAACAAAAACAAAATTAGATCATAGAAAACATTAGATTTTTTAAAATCACATGTTCTATCTGAAACAAGAAACAAAATGTGTTTCATGTCCCTTTAAATTTTCATAGTTCAGAGAGAGCATACAATTTTAAGAGACTTTTCTGTTAACTTCTATTATCAACTTTACTTAATTATCTTGGTATCTTTTGTTGAAAAGCATACATAGGTAGGCTCATATGTAGCAATGCACCACTGGGAGCTAGCTGCTGATTGGTAGCCAGGCAAACATTTTGCTTGTCTTTAGCTTGCTAGATTTGTTCAGCAAAGTCCCAGTGTGCATTGCTGCTCTGGAGCTGACTGGGTTGAAGGGGTTAAATACAATAGTGCAATAATAAATATATCTATCACATCAGAGCATTTTCTTATTGCACTGTTAGGTCTCTTTAAGGAACAAATGGTATTGTAGATAATATTCATAACAAAATGTATTTTAAAATGTATCCTGTCTTTAACTTGAAACTGATCAGAAAGTCTGGCAACAATGTTAGCATTCGATCCCCACCTCTTACAAACACTGGAGCAGAGCTTTCCAAACTTTTTATGTTGGTGACACACTTTTTAGACCTACATCATTTCGCGACACAGTAATTCAGTTGTACTAGCAAAAAGGAGGTTAAACTAACTTGTTTTAAGAGATACGGACACATAAATAAATTATATAATAATAATAATATGTATTTACAAGTAACAGTATGTATGTGCAAGAATTAAAAAAAAAGTTTAATAACACCAATAGCTACTTGCTATTTTAATGGGATTTATGAGGTTGATGGGATGAACACAATTTTTGAATATTTGGTAAAGATACTCGCATTTCATCATCAAGCATTTTTAAGCTTCCACTTCCTATCCATATATCAAGAGCAGGAGCAGCAATGCACTACTGGGAGCTAGCTGTAAAAAAAACCCCTCTGACTTCAGCTCAGCGTTTAAGCTGCCGCCCTCAGAGCTCCGTGAGCCCTACTGACTACTGCCTGCGCTGCAAACACACTGCTGTCCCACTCACTGACTACACATGCATTCACAAGCCAATTAAGGAGACTACACGTGCAATCAGGAGCCAATGTGCCGCCAAAGCCGCCAATGTTTCAGTTCCCACTGAGCTACACCAATTGGTTAAGATGATCTGTGACCCACTAGGTATCAATCATGTGTCAACCATGTGATATGCATAGCAGGCAGGCGGAAAGTCAGAAACCTAAAAAAAAAAAAAATTACAAAAATTAAATTTAAAAAAAATTGTGCTGAAGCAGGGACACACCTACACACTGCTGCCGACACACTAGTGTGTCCCGACACACAGTTTGGAAAGCACTGCACTGGAGGCTGAGCATAAAATATTATTAAAGGGCTTAGTTCCAAGCTACAGGTTTCAGCAGCAAAGCTGCCTTCCTCAGAAGCATAAAGTTTTAGCTGACTATTTTGAAATAATTTGCTTTTATTCGTGCTAAAAAGTTCACGCTTATGTACAAGGATAAATGAAGAAAAGCACTTTTATTGATATTTTTATTCACTGTTGAGATTTTTGCTGTAACTGCAACAGGCAAGCAATTTTATTTACTCAGATATTGTGGAGTTGCCAGGACATAACCATTTATGCCAATAAAATTACATATGACAGTTGCTTACCCATTAAAGTTGGATGAAAGGAGATTTTCAACTTTAATCAAGTAAAGAGTTTGCCAAACTAAGAGTAGTCATTTAAGTAATATGATGGATTTTCAGGTCAAGTAGCATCAATATTTAATACTTCTAGCATACTAGCAAAGAAGTGGAAAGGTACAAAGTTAATCCAGGGTCAAATCTGTTTTTTTGCTATAGTCTGCAAATGATTTATTATTTCGGTATCATGTGTCATCACTTACTTCTATTTCTCATTGTGTAACCCATACTGAGGCTCCCAGTCTCTTTCCGGGATGATAATTTACAAGGTATATATAAATCCAGGTATACTTTTGTTAATTCATCTTTCATTTTCAGATTTTAATAACATGTTTTTAAAATTTTGAACAAGTATAATAACACAGATTGCTTGTATTTTCCGTGATTCCATTGGGAGAAACTCTAAATAAGAGTGATTGTTAATTCAGCAATTTCTCAAGTGCACTGCTTTAATTAAAAGGAATTTGAACTGATCATATATGTGTGATCACATTCCAAGCGTGTACGTGCTCACAATTCAATAAACATAGATGGGATCTAAACATGTGATAACATTATACTTGTTATCCAGTAATCCAACAAGTTACCAGTGATGGCGTATGAGTGATGGAGCAATAGGACTGAGGAAACTTATTTTACGTTATGCAGAAAATTACAGATATGGGGGAAGATTTAACAAGGGCCGAATGGCTTGCCGGAAACAATAGTTATGAAGTATCATGTCCGCTCGCACTTACATAAATCGGCCCCATAGAAAAAAAAAGTCAGCATTAAAGGGACATTACATTCAAAAGTGTATCTGTTCTAAAAGAGAATGCTTCAAAACAGATGTTCTTGTGCTAAATAAATAAACTTTTTCTGTGGGAGTTGCCCCTATCAGCCAATAAGCAGTCATGCACTTTACTTTAGTTTCAGCTTTTAGTTAACCCTTTTCAGACAGAAAATATTTTTAACATTTCTGACTGCTTCTCTTATATATACACACAATAAAAAATTGAGATATATTTCCATTTAAAAGGGACAGTAAACACCTTATAATGACAAGACATTTCTGTTGTATTGCAATAGAATAACATATCAGCCAAGCTTTATCATTTGTAAAACAAATTAACACCCTTTTAACTGCAATACGTTTTAATAGCAAAACTCCACCCACCATTTGGCATATATGGCTTTAGTCCAAAGACATAAGGTTTGTCCCTGTCATAAAATTAATATAAAATGTCAGCAGGGGGCCTTTCAAGTTCAAAAAATGACATGAAAAGGGGGCAAACTAAATAATGAAATAACTAAACATTTGATATAAAACATCCCAATGTGTTTGCTGTCCCTTTAAGTGCTTTGCATAATACCACTGCTTTGTAATCTCTCTGAGGTTGTGGAGATAAATCAACCCAAACTCGTTTGTTTGGGGTGAGAAGCAGGTCACTCAAAAGCAGGGGTTAGACCTGCACAAGGAAATATTTAGAACAGAAGACAGGTGGGCAGGTTCCCAAGTTAGGAACTTTGTCTGTTCATCCATTTGTACAGGAGCCATAGAATGAAATGTTTTTTGTATGTGTTAGGAAATTATAAAATAAACTTGCATGATTCAGATATAGCATGTCATTTTAAGACACTTTTGAATTCACTTCTATTTTAAAATCCACTTAGTTTTCTTTATCCTTTGTTGAAAAATGTTATGTACATATCCGACAGTACTGGGAGCTAGCTGGTGATTGGTGGCTATATACATTTGCTTCATTCATGCTCTGGAGCTGAATCACTTTGCTTGGGGTTAAACACAGTTATACACAAGCAAAAGTGCAATAATAAAATAAAATGCTCATGATCATTTTCTTTCTGTAAGTTATATTCCTTTATAGGGACAATTTACTCTAAATAACGCATGTATTACCTATTCCCCAGCTTTGCACAACCAACATATACTTAATAACCTTTAAACCTCTAAATTTCTGCCTGTTTCTAAACCACTACAGACTCTTGTCTCATTGTATTTGTATAGCTTTTCACAGCTAGACAGTGCTAGTTCATGTGAGCCATATAGATAACATTGTGCTCACTTCCGTGGAGTTATTCATGAGTCAGCACTCATTGGCTAAAATGCAATTCTGTAAATTGCACTGATATAAGGGGCAGCCTGCAGAGGCTTAGGTATAAGGTAATTACAGAGGTAAAAAGTGAATAAATATAACTGTGTTGGTTATGCAAAAGTGGGGAATAGGTAATAAAGGGGTTATCTATCTTTTTAAACAATAACATTTTTTAGTATATTGTCCCTTTAAGGTAAGAGATTGGGGTAGTCTGCTCCACACTCGTCCAGTAAGGTGGTTTAGCACTGATGAAGCTTAGTTAATTAATATCAATTTTCAAAAAATATATTTAAACAGATATATATTCCTTTCTAATCCCCATATAAATAACAAAATATAAATATAAGCTTTCCCTATCATGATTGCTGATGCAAAACTGATAAAAGACCTTAAAGGGCCATAATATCCAAATGTTGAAACACTTGAAAGTGATGCAGCATAGCTGTAAAAAGCTGACTAGAAAATATCATCTGAACATCTCTATGTAAAAAAGAAAGTTATTTTACCTCAAAAGTACCTCAGTAGCAACATCCCATTGTAAAGGATTTCTAAGCAGCATATTAGTATGTCTGTCCCGGGACAACCGAAGGGATGAGCCTCGTGCACTCTCATGTTATTTCTCTATTCAGTGTAAGGAAGTTTAAATGCAATCTCATGAGAGTTAAGTCAAATCTCATGAGATGAAAGTAAAAGAGTTCATGACCTCAGCACTGTTGATGCTGATTGGCTGCTGTTCATTTCTTCATTTATTTATTTTTTACCTGCAGCTGGGAGCAGCTGAGTATAACTTTTTACACAGAACTTACTCTGCTGAGCTGAGGAGATTGTGAGGTAAAATATCTTTATTTTTTACATAGAGATGCTCAGGTGATATTTTCCTGTCAGCTTTTAACAGTTTTACTGCATCAGTTTCAAGTGATTTAGCATATGAGTATTATGTCCCTTTAACAGAGCAAATTATTAAAGACACATTGAGGGAGAGATGGTAGGTACACACTAGTTCATGGAAAACTCAATAGCAGACTCACTGAGAACAAGCACAGTTGTATTTTACAGCAAAAGGCAGCAAAATAAATAATGCATGTATATTCCAATAATGGTATACTTTCAATAATAAAAAATACTCAAAATTATATAAGATAACAAATTAGAGCATGTAGTTTTTGCACCATAATGGACCTTTAAATTAAAACATAGTGGTGCCCATTACCTTATGAAGATTAAAAATGTACACTTATTTCTTCAATATTTAAACGATTGATAGTAATAAAACCATCACAATATTATTCTTAGCCTTCTTGCTTTGAATATATAATTTTAGCGTTTTTTTAAATATAGCCTGAATCTATTAAATAAATTAAATAGACCTTAATTCATGATTTGGAAGTGAATATGCACTAAAACATAACTTTATTTTGTTCATCGTTCTAATAAATACCCTTCTCTGACTGGCCACCACAAAAATATTTCCACCTTTTGTCCAATAGCCATGCTAGCCATACGGCACTCAACGGTTGAGTGCTATATGGCTAGCACAGCCAAAAATGCTAACATTTACTATCACTTTAATGTTTAATATCCCTTTAAGCATGGCACAAACAAATTATAGGTTTAAATTACAGATAGAGTAGACAATATAAATAATCAATTATCTGAAATTTTTTTTTATCATGCACAGTAAAGAGCAGCAATCAAACATGTTAATTTTTTTTGAAAAACACAAAATGCATATTTGTGATAACTGTTGACAACATAGATATATTGGTGGACAGTCACATACTGGAGAGAAAAAAACTCTTATATTTTGCCAATTTTAGATGCAGTATACAAAACGAAATTAATTGTATGCCCAAGTAATCCTGACAAATGGACATTATCTCACTGATACAAAAATCTATAAATTTAGAATCCTGACAGAGATATGAAACCCATTTTTTTTCTATTTGCTGATTTAGACAGAGTATGCCATTTTAATCTAATTTCCAATTTACTCTGCAATGCACTAATTTGAGTTAGCTGAACACATTGGGTGGGCCAATGACAAGAAGTATATATGAACAGCCACCAATCAGCAGCCAACTTCCAGTAGTGTATTGCTGCTTCTGAGCCTACCTAGGTATGCCTTTCAACAAAGGAAACTAAGAGTACAATAGACAATATAAGTAAACTAGAAAGATGTTTCAAATTGCATGCTCTGTCTGAATCGTGAAAGTTTAATTTTGACTTTACTGCCCCTTTAAACTACTCAAACAATAAGAGAAAATTGTGACACCTTAGACTTAGACTATCAGGCAATCATAAAGAAGGACACTTGATCACCAACACATGCAGTATCACTGTATGAGTTTAAACAAGAATGCCTGCAGATATATGCTACCATCAGATATGCCTAGCAGGACCCATAGTAACAGAAAAATGCTGTTACTCTGCTAAGCAGGGTGACTGCACTCAAGGTGTATGGGAAAAGCTTGGGACCTTGACTTTATAGCTTTTCCAATGATGTTACTCTTGCCCATCATCATGAGGTTTGTCAGGATATCCCTGATCCCCTGGGAATTTCCTGTTCCATGTGACATCACTATACATTTGTCAACACACACCACAAGAAATGGAAATGATATTCCAGATTCTACCATTTATATAAGTTAACATTAGTCTGCTGCCATACAGCTTTCAACCTATCCATATAAGTCTGGAACGCAATAGATAAAAGAACCAAAGAAAACTACACAGGATATTCCTTACTTTCTATGCAAATCCCCTTTTGAATGAAAATATGATGGTATGATATTCTGTATATCACACAATATGTTAAATTATAAAAAAATGAAGACATAACAAAGATTAGCATATGTTAATATGAAAAGATAAAAATATTTCAGTATAGGCAAAGTAAATTTATAAATGTGCTGAAAATGAACTCTGCTCTGAAAATAAGTTAGTGGATGTAGCAAAAATGCCCTATATAGTTTGACAATACTGATTTACTTTTAATTAATGACAAATTCATTACAATTAAAGTGCATTAAAATTGGGTACTTTTTATTTTTTTAAATGCATATTTCTGTCCTGAATGTGACTACTTTGTATTTTAGAAGAACTATCTCCAGTTTAATGGGTTCATATTTGATCAACTTTTCAAATAAGGGCATGCCCTTATTAGCCAATAAAACTGTGATAATAGTAACATGCAAATGTAGAGTATTTTTGAGTGAATGTTCATTTCTTTAACATGACAGTATGTGTATGTGTAGCTGTTACACAAAAACACTTTTTTGGCTCCTGGGATTTGACAAATTTTCAACTTGGTGATGTGACATATAGAAAGAAGTTTATGAAAACGTAATTATATATAAAACAGAGTCTTTAAATGTATGTGCTTACTATGTGTTCCAGTAGGTTATATTCTTGACTAGATTAGATTGAACCAATTCTGGTAAACATGAAAGTAAATATTTTTATAGAAAAAATGCATGTCTACTAATCAGAAAACACATTCTTTCCGGACTTAAATGAGTGATCTAATCTCCACCAGTCAAAGAAGAACTGGCAGCTATGTGCCAGGGGTCAATTTATGATGCAGTGTTCAGTGTAGATTCAATTTAAATCAAATTGATTTAAATCACTAGCAGTAAGACTTGATTTAAATCAATTTAAATCATAGTTTTCTGCATAAAGGTATCATTTTTAGAATAATAACTTTTCAGATTATTTTTCCAGTTATATCAGAAAATTACTGATTTAGTTATATACCATTGGAAATACATAGATAGATCATTGAAATGAATGAAATTACTGGAGGTAAACTATCTCCAGTTTAATAGGTTCATATTTGATCAACTTTTTAACTGTATCTTATTGGAAGGAGAAAAATAATAATAACCTTAATAATAACAATGTAAACAGCTTTATGTAACTAAAACAATAACATTATTTTTTATTTTTAATGCTTGCCCCTCGCCACTCCTTGTGCAGATCTATTCCAAAAAATCTTCAATTTATTAAGCTTCTTGAAACTTAATAAAAGTTTACTTTTGTACATAGTTTTGCAGGGGGGGGGGGTAATGATATTACAGGGACAGTGATGTCAAAATTAAACTTTAATGATTCAGATAGAAAATGTAATTTTAAACAACTTTTCATGTCACTCCATTTAAAAAGCATACACAGGTAGGCTCAGAAGCAATGCACTACTGTGAGCTAGCTGCTAGTCAGTGGCGCACCCAATGTGTTCACCTAGCTCCCAGTAAAGCATTGCTCTCCTACAACAAAGGATACAAAGAGAATGAAGCAAATTTGATAACATAAGTACATCTGAATATTGTATGCTCTATCTGAATCATGAAAGAAAGATTATGTGTTTATGTCCTTTTAAGGTCTATTTCTCAATGCTGTATGTTTATTTTGTAACATTTTTGCTGTGAAGAAGAGCCGTGTTATTTCTGCAGACACAAATTCACAGTCTTGAGAAATACAAAACTAAGAATATGTGATAATATCTTCTAGACAGAAAAAAATCATCTTACAGAAACCTCTGGGAGCGCATGATACTGTGAATGAATTCATGGAATTAATTTACCAAAACATTACAGCCATGAATATATATAACCTCATGCTACATAATTAAAAACAAATCCATATTTCAGGATGAATAACCTTTGGATTATAATGTAACTTAAATAGAAATGATATTTCATCAAAAAAGCATTTTATTTAAAAAAAAAAAATCCCACTGAAATAAAAAAAATAAAGAATTTATTTCATCTGTACTATTTTAAAGATGATTTAATGGAACATACGACTGAAAAAGTTAAATGGACATTTTTTTCATAATTCAGATACAGCATGCAATTTTAAACAACTTACTAGGATGCAATTTACTTTGTTTTCTTCATATCCTTTGTTGAAAAGCAAACCAAGATAAGCTCAGGAGCAACAATGCACTGCTGAGAACTAACTGCTGATTGGTGGCTGCATATAACTCTTGTCATTGGCTCACCTGATGTGTTCAGCTAGTTTCCAGCATTGCTGCTCCTTCAACAAAGGATGCAAAAATAATGAAGCAAATCTGATAATAGACGTAAAATGAAAAGTTGTTTAAAAGTGTATTTTCTATCTGAATAATGAAACAAACATTTTGGTTTTCTTGTCCCTGTAAAAAGAGCCTAGCACTCAATATTGATTGATTGCATTTAATAGAGTGCATTTTTATGAATGTTCCTGTGATAAAGAAAATATTCACTTGCTTTAAAGAGATATAAAAATGCAAAAGGAAAATGCTCTAATGTGCTAATGTAATTATAAAATGATGTGTTTAACACCTGCAATTGACTACTGGGACTTAGAACCTACTTATGCACGCTGTTTAACAAAAGATACCAAGAGAACAAAGTCAATTTTCTAGCAGAAGTGGAAAGTTTCTTAAAAATTAAACTAAGTGAATAATGACAGTTTAATTTGGACATTCATGTCCCTTTAATGCTTTGGGTGTGTCAAGGTTCAGCAATACGGCTGTGGAAGTTGTGCTAATTATTTATTAACAAGCAGTCCCTATGGATTTGTTATGTACTTATTACTAATTTCAACGCAAATTGAAAGAGATTTAACTTACCCTTTTCATGAAAAAATATATATAGGGTAAAAAAAAAAAAATGAACTTCCATATGCATAAGTGACAATTTTGAGCTTCTCTTTAACATTTTAAATTGTGTTATAAAATGTTTCTCTCTCCAGCTTGTTAAATGCTTGTGAACAACTCTCATGCATATTATATAGACACATGCAGGTGAGGCACATACACATTATAGTACACGGCTAACTAATAAAAAAAATGCTTAAAAGAAAAGTGTTTTAACCTTCTAGAAACTGTCCTGTATTCTATAATGAGCGTGCTACATCTTGTCTGTTCACTCCTTTTCTCACAGGCTATTATATTTTAAGATGTGAACTGTCAGGTCAGACATGTCTAAAGCCAGCATCCTACCAACAGATCTTATAATCCAATTAGCAAGACTCCTCGGCCTTGCACAGTCAGACATTTAGCACAGCTTATCAACATAAACATATGGAATACAACATAAACACATCTACACAGTATAAAAGAAGATGTACCAATGCAGGGCCGGATTTACATCTCAGGTGCCTGTAGGCACAAAAACCTGAAGCGCCCCCCCCACCCCCCCACCCCCCCTAGAAAAAAGTGGAAAAAATGAGGACTTTTTTTTATTATTATTTAGGACAACTAAAAATAAATATTAGATGTAAAATTACATTTTCCCTTTTATGGAGATACACAAATACACACACCAATTGCAATATTTGTTGTAATGGAAGCTACACCAAAAATCAATATTCACTTGACTCAAATGGCCATACAATTTCTATTATGTATAACAAAAACAAATCATGTTAAACTTTTAATGCAAAATATTCTAAAGAAAACCCTATTTAAAGGGACATCAAATGTGACAGTTTGCTGGGCATTTTATTATTGCACTAGTGCTTGCAGAGAAGTGTGTTAGCCTCTTGCAAAAGAGTTAAACACATAGTCAATGTCAGTTCTGAGACAGCAATACACATCTGTGCAGACCCAGATGGGCTCATAGGACATGTTTATTGACAAGCCATTAGTGTATTGCTTTTCTGGAGATGACTTTGACTATGTGCTTAACATTTTGTTGGAGTCAAACACAGTTTTGTGTAAACAATAGCAATATTAAAACTAGCAGCATGCAAGCTCATCACCATCAACAACCTGTGCAGCCAGTGGAAGAAAATATAAAATGTAGGGAAAAAAATCTTGTAAACTCTGATATTTTTGGTACAAACACACACAGATGTTACATTTATTTTGTTCTGAAATATAAATATCATATGATGTTGCTCTCAAAGGAAAACATGGAATGTTGTAGATTATATGTAATCCAGGGGTCAACAAATGTGTTTAAAATTAGAATTTAGAAATTCAATGGGAGGGGTTTAGTTTTAATCTTTGCCCCTCTCTCCTTCATGGCTCCCTCAACTGCTGTAACATATTCCCAATGAAACACTCGACTTTGTAGGCACCTGGCAGCACAATTCTTACTAAAATAAATGCCCTCATAAAAAAAAAAAAAAAAAAAAAAAAAATTTTTTTTTTTTTTTTTTTTTTTTTTATTATTGACAGGCAGGCGCCCCTCACTGCAAGGCGCCTGTAGGCACATGCCTACTGTGCCTAATGGGAAATCCGGCCCTGTGTACCATTATCTGAATACATTTATACTCACTAGATTATGCCTTAGCGTTCATTATATTAAACATCATTGAGAGGCAGATTTCGTCCATCATATAGTCGCTAAGTAAATATGCAAAGGGAGTTTCAAGTAAAAGGTTATCATGGTAATGCACATGTAAAACAGAGGAAATGCCTTTCAAATGAAGTACTCTACACCATATGTAAAAATGCCTTGAATTGTCAAAGTGGTTTAGGAAGGAAAGCTCAATTTATCACAGAGCAGCATACCAAACGTGCACATATACACAAAATAAAAAGTAAAAAAGCATGCTACGTTCGCCTCAGAAAAAGATGTTATTTCTGTTTAAAAAAATTAAAAAAAGAGAAGTAAAAACACTGTTGGTTGCATATAAATGTTATGTGTCATACAGATACGCAGGTCTGGAAAGAATTCCAACACAAACCGATTGGGTACACTCCAGATGGAGCCTCTGATATAAATATCCATTGTATGACCCAAGCTACAGAAACAATCTAATTTTAGTAATTTAGTCGTTTGTGTCATGTGAAACCCTAAAGGATAGATAGATAGATAGATAGATAGATAGATAGATAGATAGATAGATAGATGATGAATAGATAGATAGATAGATAGATAGATAGATAGATAGATAGATAGATAGATTTAGTATACCTTTTATTTTCTTATTTTATTTTAGCTATCCTGTAAAACTCTAAATTCATTCATGATTAAAGTGATGGTCAACTCTGCTTTTTTTAAAATCAGATCAGGAATGTTAGTTATATTTTAGATGGAGTTTAATTAATCACTTGTAATGAAGTTGTCCTATAAGTTACTTTTTAATACAGATATAAATATTTAAATACCCTGCGCTCCATTGCCCAATTCAAAAGTCAATTTTTCTGCAAGCTAAAGGTTCAAATAGTTAAGAATCAGCACTAATTGCGAGTAATGCAAGTCTGTCAAAAGAACTGAGATAAGGGGGCAGTCTGCAGAAGATACAAGGTAATCACAGCGGTAAAAAGTATGTTAATATAAACATGTTTGTTGTGCAAAATTGGGAAATGGGTGATAAGATTATCTATCTTTTTAAACAATAACATTTTTGGTGTCTATTATCATTTTAATGAATATGAATATGAAAAAGTTAATCTCTCTGAGGTAAAAATATTATTATTATTATTATTAATAATAATAATAATAATAATAATAACAATAATAATGAAAATAATTATAATAATAACAATAATAACTTTAAAAGCAGCAGTTCCCAACTAATTTCCCCATCACAAATGTCGCTCATATAACATCATACATGCAATTACCATATTCTGCTTTACCTGAGTTATCAGCATTTATTTTATCAAATTTCAACCCATTCACCTTAATGTAGCTGCATTTTTTCTAAAACACAAACTGATTTTAGTCTTTTGCTAGAGTCCCAATATACACTATGTATAAGGCTTATTTATAGTTCCTCAAAAAAATTCCTTATTACTTTGATTAAGATGTTTAATTAGTTTTTAATCAATGCTGAATAATTTCTCAGCACTTGCTTAGTAAATGATAACAATGGTAAAGAAGTAAACACATTTGTGTTAGAGCATTTTAAACTGTTGCTTGCATATAACGGTGTGTATAACACTTGCAAAGGAGTTAAAAACTTAAAGGGACAGTATACACTAATTTTCATATGACTGCATGTAATAGACACTACTATAAAGAAGAATATGCAAAAAATCCAGTATAAAACCTTTTAAAAACTTAGAAGCTCCCAGTTTAGCACTGTTGATGAGGTTAGGCTGGAACACCAAGTGAAAGGGGCTGGAAAACAAGAAGAGCAGGCAATCCCCCTCCCCTGCATATGAAAAGACAAATAACATAAACAGGAGTCAGCAGGAGTCTGTAGACATCAGTATACATCTGACACTGTGGGGCTTGATTAGGAGTCTGGAAATCAGCACAATGGGCTCCATGTATGAAGCAGCAAAAGCTGCTCCGGAGCCCTTGTGGGGCAGGTTCGCATATGCCAGCCTGCTTCCTGCAATGTAAGAAGCAGCAGTCATTAGACTGCTGCTTCTTACACCTTACGCCACCTCTGAGGTGGCGAGGGAAAATCACTGAGAGCTTGCTTGCTCTTGGTGATTGACAGCCCCTTCAGTCGCCCGAATGAAGGGGTGGGCATTACACATGCCGATGAGTGTGTAATAATACATACGGGCAAGCGGATCAACAGATCCACTGCCCTGTGTAGCGAAGGTGTATGCAAAGAAAAATCTAGTGTACAATGTCCCTTTAAGCCAGCTCCAAAGCAGCAATGCACAACTGGGGTTTAGCTGTTGATTGGTGGCTACACACACATACCCTCTTTTCATTGGCTCACTAGATATGTTCAGCTAGGTCTCAGCTGCCTTGAAAACGTCCCCATAGGATAAAGCAGCCGAACAAATGTCCGTACACAAAGTCAGAATAACTCTACAGTATTGCTGGATATAGTACTGAAAAAGGTTTTTTTTTATCATGAATAATTAACCCAAAACATTTTTGTTTAATAAACATGCATTTTGGGTTATTAAAAAAAACAAAAAAAACTCTTGTAAGAAAACTGATATTAACATAGTTCTTTCAAGTGCATTGTCATATAATATATAACATCTATCTAGTGAGGTATTAAGATCACATCACTATCTCCATATAAATAAGCATCCCATAAACATTGTTATTTCAATCTCTTCTGCTCATTACCTGTTATTAACAATTATTACCTGTAAATAGATGTTTTCTACTCTCCATTACAGTTTACTGCCAGCATATCATCTCCTACACTCTGTACAAATGTTTAATTTACACTGCCAATCCCACACATACCATCTTCCTTTCACTCAGTCCTCAGAGTGTATTGTAATGAGTTGTGATGGTTTATTACATTCCATTTATAATATTGTGTTTGGTAATATCAACTTATGAAGTCTAAAAACATCATTTCTATTCATTCTTACATAGCACAAGTGGTTTCCCATTGGCGGAAACATTTTTCTTTCTAAACAATATGCAGGAAGCAATAAACTCATTCTTTTAAGTCAAATTTTCCTCAGGATGTCCCTTAATAGAACTGATTTAATTCAGTTATTGAAAGTATTACCTCATCATACTTGATTACAGAGCTTCTGACTGCAACACATTTACACATAAAAGCCTAATACCAGCATCAATAAAGAAAACATTTTTTTTTTATTTATTTGATATTTTTAAGTACTGCTTTTTCATATGCATGATGAAATGTTCTGGCTTTTATCATTGCTATTAAAACCAAAAAAGAAGTTTACATTTGTTTGGGAATTTGTTATAGTGTTTTCATGACAAGAATTATACTTTCTAACGCCTAGATTTAGAGTTCTGGGTTAGCCGTCAAAAGCAGCGTTAAGGGGTCCCAACGCTGCTTTTTACCGCCCGCTGGTATTTAGAGTCAGCCAGGAAAGGGTCTAACGCTCACTTCCAAGCCGCGACTTTTCCATACCGCAGATCCCCTTACACCAATTGCGTATCCTATCTTTTCAATGGGATTTTCCTAACACCGGTATTTAGAGTCTTGGCTGAAGTGAGCGGTAGACCCTCTACCGACAAGACTCCAGCCGCAGAAAAAAGTCAGTAGTTAAGAGCTTTCTGGGCTAACGCCGGTTTATAAAACTCTTAACTACTGTGCTCTAAAGTACACTAACACCCATAAGCTACCTATGTACCCCTAAACCGAGGTCCCCCCACATCGCCGCCACTCTAATAATTTTTTTTAACCCCTAATCTGCCGACCGCACACCGCCGCCACCTACATTATCCTTATGTACCGCTAATCTGCTGCCCCTAACATCGCCGACACCTACATAATATTTATTAACCCCTAATCTGCCCCCCCCCAACGTCGCCGCTACCTTACCCACACTTATTAACCCCTAATCTGCCGACCGGACCTCGCCGCGCCACTAATAAGAGTATTAACCCCTAAACCGCCTCACTCCCGCCTCAAAAACCATATAATAAATAGTATTAACCCCTAATCTGCCCTCCCTAACATCGGCGACACCTAACTTCAAGTATTAAAACCCCTAATCTGCTGACCGGACCTCGCCGCTACTCTAATAAATGTATTAACCCCTAAAGCTAAGTCTAACCCTAACACCCCCCTAAATTAAATATAATTTTAATCTAACGAAATAAATTAAATCTTATTAACTAAAGTATTCCTATTTAAAGCTAAATACTTACCTGTAAAATAAACCCTAATATAGCTACAATATAACAAATAATTATATTGTAGCTATTTTAGGATTTATATTTATTTTACAGGCAACTTTGTATTTATTTTAACTAGGTACAATAGCTATTAAATAGTTATTAACTATTTAATAGCTACCTAGTTAAAATAATTACAAAATTACCTGTAAAATAAATCCTAACCTAAGTTACAAATACACCTAACACTACACTATCAATAAATAAATAAATTAAATCAATTAACTACAAGTACCTACAATTAAATAAACTAAACTAAAACTAAATCGCCATCTTGGATGACGTCACGTAAAGGAACCTTCATTCGTCGGTAGTCGTCGGTAGAAGAGCATGTTCTGCGCCGGAGGTCTTGAAGATGGAGCCGCTCCTCGTCGGATGGATGAAGATAGAAGATGCCGCTTGGATGAAGATGTTTGCCGGTCCGGATGTCCTCTTCTGCCCGGATAGGATGAAGACTTCTGCCGGATGTCTTCTTTTGGTCCATCGCTGCTCGGCTGAGTGAAGACGACTCAAGGTAGGGAGATCTTCAGGGGGGTAGTGTTAGGTTTATTTAAGGGGGGTTTGGGTTAGAGTAGCGGTATGTGGGTGGTGGGTTGTAATGTTGGTGGGTGGTATTGTGTTTTTTTTACAGGCAAAAGAGCTGATTTCTTTGGGGCATGCCCCGCAAAAAGCCCTTTTAAGGGCTGGTAAGGTAATAGAGCTGTTAACTATTTTAATTTAGATTAGGGTAGGGAATTTTTTTATTTTGGGGGGCTTTGTTATTTTATTAGGGGGCTTAGAGTAGATGTAATTAGCTTAAAATTCTTGTAATCTTTTTTTATTTTTTGTAATTTAGTGTTTGATTTTTTTTGTAATTTAGTTTAGTCTATTTAATTGTAGGTACTTGTAGTTAATTGATTTAATTTATTTATTGATAGTGTAGTGTTAGGTTTAATTGTAACTTAGGTTAGGATTTATTTTACAGGTAATTTTGTAATTATTTTAACTAGGTAGCTATTAAATAGTTAATAACTATTTAATAGCTATTGTACCTAGTTAAAATAAATACAAAGTTGCCTGTAAAATAAATATAAATCCTAAAATAGCTACAATATAATTATTCGTTATATTGTAGCTATATTAGGGTTTATTTTACAGGTAAGTATTTAGCTTTAAATAGGAATACTTTAGTTAATAAGATTTAATTTATTTAGTTAGATTAAAATTATATTTAATTTAGGGGGGTGTTAGGGTTAGATTTAGCTTTAGGGTTTAATACATTTATTAGAGTAGCGGGGAGGTCCGGTCGGCAGATTAGGGGTTAATACTTGAAGTTAGGTGTCGCCGATGTTAGGGAGGGCAGATTAGGGGTTAATACTATTTATTATAGGGTTTTTGAGGTGGGAGTGCGGCGGTTTAGGGGTTAATACATTTATTATAGTGGTGACGAGGTCCGGTCGGCAGATTAGGGGTTAATAAGTGTATATAAGGAAGCGGCGACATTGGGGGGGGGGCAGATTAGGGGTTAATAAATATAATATAGGTGTTGGCGATGTTGTGGGCAGCAGATTAGGGGTACATAGGTATAATGTAGGTTGCGGCGGTGTCTGGAGCGGTAGATTAGGGGTTAATAATAAAATGCAGGGGTCAGCGATAGCGGGGGTGGCAGATTAGAGGTTAATAAGTGTAAGATTAGGGGTGTTTAGACTCGGGGAACATGTTAGGGTGTTAGGTGCAGACTTAGAAAGTGTTTCCCCATAGGAAACAATGGGGCTGCGTTGGGAGCTTAACGCTGCTTTCTTCTGTTATGTGTGATCAGTCCACGGGTCATCATTACTTCTGGGATATTATCTGCTCCCCTACAGGAAGTGCAAGAGGATTCACCCAGCAGAGTTGCTATATAGCTCCTCCCCTCTACGTCACCCCCAGTCATTCTCTTGCACCCAAAGACTAGATAGGAGGTGTGAGAGGACTATGGTGATTATACTTAGTTTTTAGAACTTCAATCAAAAGTTTGTTATTTTACAATAGCACCGGAGCGTGTTATTACCTCTCTGGCAGAGTTTGAAGAAGAATCTACCAGAGTTTTTCTTATGATTTTAACCGGAGTAGTTAAGATCATATTGCTGTTTCTCGGCCATCTGAGGGAGGTAAAAACTTCAGATCAGGGGACAGCGGGCAGTTGAATCTGCATTGAGGTATGTAGCAGTTTTTATTTTCTGAATGGAATTGATGAAAAAATCCTGCCATACCGTTATAATGAACATGTATGTATGCTTTACACTTTAGTATTCTGGGGATGGTATTACACCGGAATTACTCTGTAAAAGTACATTAAACCTTTTATTAGGTATTTTTCATGTTAAACGTTTTTGCTGGAATGTAGAATCGTTTGCATTAATGAGGTACTGAGTGAATAAATATTTGGGCATTAGTTTTCCACTTGGCAGTTTGCTTGTGTTAATTATGACAGTTTCGTTTCTCTCTCACTGCTAGCAGATCTAGTGGACATGTCATCCTGTCCGCCTTGGTCTCTACCTCTAAGACAGGACCTTCTGATTCAGGGTCCATTCAAACATCAAAGTCTAACTTCTCTGAAGCTGACTGCTTGGAAATTGAACGCTTGATTTTATCAAAACGTGGTTTTTCTGAGTCGGTTATTGATACCCTGATACAGGCTAGGAAGCCTGTTACCAGAAAGATTTACCATAAAATATGGCGTAAATACCTATACTGGTGTGAATCCAAAGATTACTCCTGGAGTAAGGTTAGGATTCCTAGGATATTGTCTTTTCTACAAGAAGGTTTAGAAAAGGGTTTATCGGCTAGCTCATTAAAGGGACAGATCTCAGCTCTGTCCATCTTGTTACACAGGCGTCTGTCAGAAAATTCAGACATCCAGGCCTTTTGTCAGGCTTTAGCTAGGATCAAGCCTGTGTTTAAAACTGTTGCTCCGCCATGGAGTTTAAACTTAGTTCGTAACGTTTTACAGGGTGTTCCGTTTGAACCCCTTCATTCCATTGATATAAAATTGTTATCTTGGAAAGTTCTATTTTTAATGGCTATTTCCTCGGCTCGAAGAGTCTCTGAGTTATCAGCCCTACATTGTGATTCTCCTTATCTGATCTTTCACTCAGACAAGGTAGTTCTGCGTACTAAACCTGGGTTCTTACCTAAGGTAGTCACTAACAGGAATATCAATCAAGAGATTGTTGTTCCATCCTTGTGTCCAAATCCTTCTTCAAAGAAGGAACGTCTTCTACACAATCTGGATGTAGTTCGTGCCCTCAAGTTCTACTTGCAGGCAACTAAAGATTTTCGCCAAACTTCTTCCCTGTTTGTCGTTTATTCTGGACAGAGGAGAGGTCAAAAAGCTTCTGCTACCTCTCTCTCTTTTTGGCTTCGTAGCATAATACGTTTAGCCTATGAGACTGCTGGTCAGCAGCCTCCTGAAAGAATTACAGCTCATTCCACTAGAGCTGTGGCTTCCACTTGGGCCTTTAAGAATGAGGCCTCTGTTGAACAGATTTGCAAGGCTGCAACTTGGTCTTCGCTTCATACTTTTTCCAAATTTTACAAATTTGACACTTTTGCTTCTTCGGAGGCTATTTTTGGGAGAAAGGTTCTTCAGGCAGTGGTTCCTTCTGTATAATGAGCCTGCCTATCCCTCCCGTCATCCGTGTACTTTTGCTTTGGTATTGGTATCCCAGAAGTAATGATGACCCGTGGACTGATCACACATAACAGAAGAAAACATAATTTATGCTTACCTGATAAATTCCTTTCTTCTGTTGTGTGATCAGTCCACGGCCCGCCCTGTTTTTTAAGGCAGGTACATATTTTTTAAATTATAATTCAGTCACCACTACACCCTTGGTTTCTCCTTTCTCGTTGGTCTTTGGTCGAATGACTGGAGGTGACGTAGAGGGGAGGAGCTATATAGCAACTCTGCTGGGTGAATCCTCTTGCACTTCCTGTAGGGGAGCAGATAATATCCCAGAAGTAATGATGACCCGTGGACTGATCACACAACAGAAGAAAGGAATTTATCAGGTAAGCATAAATTATGTTTTTTTGCCCCATTGTTTCCTATGGGGGAATCGTGCACGAGCACGTTTTTCCAGCTAGCCGCTACCGTAAGCAACGCTGGTATTGAGAGTTGAAGTGGTGGTAAATATGCCTCTACGCTCCCTTTTTGGAGCCTAACGCAGCCCTTCAGAGAACTCTAAATACCAGCGTTGTTTGGAAGCAGCGCTAGGAAAAAAACACGCATAGCTAACGCACCCCTTTGGCAGCAAAACTCTAAATCTAGGTGTAAGACTTTCAAAGACATAGAAATACAACAAAATGATCTGAACTGATGCTGTAGTTTCCCAGCAATTTTCGAGCAGTAGCATACAGCTGTATGCATGACAGTTAATCTTTAGCAATTTGTGTGCATGTGCATATAAATATACCACAATCAAAAGTATGTTTTAGTCACACCCATTGTTAACAGGTGCATAAAATCAAGCACATGGCCATTAAATCTCTATAGACAAACATTTGCAGTAAAATTGGTTGTTCTGAGGAGCTCAGTGACTTTAAACGTGGCACTGTCATAGGATGCCACCTTTACCACAAGTCCGTTTGTGAAATTTCTGGCCTACTTTATCTGCCCTGGTCAATGATAAGTCCTTTTATTGTGAAGTGGAAGTGTCTAGGAGCAACAAGGGCCCAGTCATGAAGTGGTAGGCTACACAAACTCACAGAGTGGGTTGCTGAGTGCTGAAGCAGGTAGCACATACATTTGCCTATCGTCTGTTGCATCACTCACTATAGAGTTCCAAACTGCCCCTGGAAGCTACATTAGCACAATAACTGTGTATTGGTAGGTCCATTGCCTTAATGATGATTGCAAGTCAGACCTTCTCATCCAATATCAGTGCCTGAGCTCAAAAAAAGTTCTTTTAGACTGAATGAACACAAATTCCTACAGACACACTCTGTCCCAGAAGAGCTGTGACTTCTGGTGCAGCAAACAGGGAGGCAAACTCCATATTAATGCTGTTGTTTTGTAATGGGATGACCAACAAACTGATATAGGTGTGATGGGCAGGTGTCTACAAGCTTTTGTTTTGTTTGTTTTATAGCGTAGATGGTTAAAATTACCTCAGTGGATATTACTGTATAATCTCTTCACACCACCATAAATGTACATCTACCAGCATTTCCCTGAGGCTGTCTGGAATGCAGGAGGTTAGAAAGGGCCCGGTGACACTTAGTCGGAAGTGGTAGTGTTGTGGGCAGGTAAGTAAAAATGATGGTAAACTTTACATGTTTTAAAGGGACATGAAACCCAAAATTATTCTTTGGTGATTCTTTTGCAATTCAGATAGAGAATACAATTTTAAACAAATTTCCAATTTACTTATATTATCTACTTTAATGCACTACTGGGAGCTAGTTAATGCATTGGGTGAGCAAATAACATAAGGCATATATGTGCAGCCACCAATCAGCAGCTCCCGAGTCTACCTAGGTATCCCTTTCCAACAAGGATACTGTAAGAGAACAAAACAATTAGGTAAAAGAAGTACATTGGAAAATTGTTTAAAATCACATGCTTTATCTGAATCATAAAATATATTTTTTTTATGTCCCTTTAAAATCAGGTCCGGAATCAAAGTGATATTTTACAGGGACTTTAATTGATCACTTCTAATTTATATACACTGTAACTTACTTTTTAATCTAGCCATGCCATTCTAATAGCCTACACTCCGGCCAGCCCCTTCATAACTCATATTTTTTGTGAACTAATGGTTTGAACTGTTCTCCAATCAGCACTCTAGCTACAAAAAAATAATAATTTATGCTTACCTGATAAATTTATTTATTTATGGATATGGTGAGTCAATTACTAGTGGGAATATCACTCCTGGCCAGCAGGAGGAGGCAAAGAGCAAACACAGCAAAGCTGTTATATATGTCACTTCCCTTACCCATAACCCCCAGTCATTCAGCCAAAGGTAAAAGGAAAAAGAAGGTAACACAAAGGTGTAGAGGTGCCTGAAGTGTAGTGAAAAATAACTGTCTTAAAATAAAGAGTGGACCGTGGACTCACCATATCCGGAAATAAATTTATCAGGAAAGCATAAATTATGTTTTCTTTCCTAAGATATGGTGAGTCCAAGGAATCATCAATTACTAGTGGGAACCAATATCCAAGCTAGAGGACACAGATGATTAGGGAGGGACAAGACAGGTAACCTAAACAGAAGAAAAAGAATCCTCAACCGAGACAAAGTAGCAAATTTGAAAAATTTGGGGGAAAAAAAAATATGCAAAGAAAAACTAAGAGGCAGACTTGCAAATCTGTTCCACAGAAGCTTCATTTTGAAAATCCAAAAAGAAGAGACAACCCTGGAATAATGAGCCATAACTCTCTCAGGAAAACTGTAACCCTGTAGACTGCAAAGCAAACGAAAAAAACTTCTCAACAGAAAAAAGAGTAGCGGTAAAAACAGAGAAAACAAACAAAAAACAGAAGACGGCACAACATCCAAGTTGTGCGCACACGTACCTCAAAAAATAATAATGAGGACACAGAGAGGGAACAACAACTCCCAAACAAAATATCCACTTAGGATAAAAAAAACGTAAAATGTATCACAATGCAAAACCCAGAGTACCTAAACTCTCAGAGCAGAATGAAAAAGATAAAATCTTATGGAATGCAAAAGATCAAACTGAGCCTGCTACAAAAACCTTAAAACAAGGAACAATCACCAAGAAGAGCAACAGACTTCAACAAGCCTGATACTATCAGGTTCTGACAACAGTATACACATCTGGCACATCCACCAGACCCTTGTGTAAAAAAAAAGATAATGCAGAAAACTGACCCTTAAGAGAACTGACCGACAAACCCTCCTCCAGACTAAACTGGAGAAGGGCAAAAACCCCTAGGAATCCTGACCCTACTTCCAAGAGAAGTCCATGAATTCACACCAATCAGGGAATTTATGCCATACCTTATGGCAAAAGAAACTAGATACAGATTAGTGAGCCTGAATCATGATCCCAAAGACTGATTCAGAAAAAACGCTCTGAAACATCTCTTAAACGCTCTTAAGCAGCCAACTTCCAAACAGGAAGCTTCAGAGAAAAAAAAGTTGAATGAAAGAAAAGACCCTGAACTAGAAGGTCCTACCACAGGAACAACCACCAAGATGGAAAAAATACATCTCCGCTAGCTCTGAAAACAAGATCCTGCGACTATGCAGGAACTCATAACAATACTGATGCTCAATCCCATTTGATACGAGCAAAGACTCGAGGAGGGGAGCCATCAGAATGAAATCCCAAGAAACCGCCAGGGTATTAGCATAGCAGCCTGCTAATCTCTGACCCTACACATAACCTGAAAACTTGGCGTACTGAAATCACCAACTCCAGCACCCCCCATGTGAAAGTTAACCTTAATAACACCTCCGGGAAAACGCACTCCCCGGATGAAAAGGACTAACAGCTCAGGAAGTCTGAACCCAGTATACACTGAAAAAAGTGGATAAACTAGAATGTGAGTGTCCTCCCATGGAACAATCCATGCCAAAGGAACTTCAGGGTCCTCCCAGGTGGTTAATTCAAACCACTGAGAAGAAAAAGCAACCCGAAAAAAACGGATAAGACAACAGAGGCCAAATTGACAGAGCATAGTAGATCGCTCTCCACTCCAAGATGGTGATGTGGAGACCCAAGCACATAGTCACCAACCAAACAGGCTAGCGACTGTGACTATTGCTCGAAAATGTCCAAGAAAGAATGCAAAACCCAAAAGACTCTGGAGAATGCGGGTAACGATACTGCTACCTTTCGCAAGCAAAGAGAGCGCTCTACCACTAATTCTCCTCTCTGAATCACAGGGAAGAATCTCATGTTGGCAGATCTAGATCTATCCTCTAAGACAGAGTCACAAAATCCTAGGTCCACTATCTGAGCATGCATAAGCCCAGACTCTCAGATGGATCAGACAAAAGGATGATATCCAATGAAGCAATCATCAGACCATACCATACATCAGACCCTTAAAAGGCCAAACCGTAGAGTGCCAGAAGAGGAAAAATCCTCTTTGTCCTGATCTCTGTAACAACTTCAGAGAGAAGTAAACCAATCTGGTCCCTAAGAAACTACATCTGTAGCTGGGACAAAGAAAACTCAACTTCAGATTCACTTCCATTCGAGGAATGAAAAGAGGCAACAAGATCACAATTAGAGATTGCTTGTAGAAAAGATGGCACCTGAAAAATGACATCCAGGAAAGGCACCACAGCAATTCACTAAACTTGATCATTACCAAAACAGTCCCCTCTGAAAACCATGCAAAGTCAAAGAGGAGAACCACCAGCTCAAAAGAGTTTGATAGAAAGGCAAACCTCAGGAACCTGAACAAACATGTCCTCCAGGACAATGGTCACTAAAACCTGACCCTCTTAGAACAAACAGAAAAATTTAACCACTGGCTTCCATATGAAGAACAGTACCCTGAGACAACCTGTTGAAACCCTTTAGGCCTACTATAGGGCGAAAACTTCCCTCCTTATCGGAACCCCAAAAGAGGTGGGACTTGCCTCCGGCAAGGAGGGAAAGGCTACAACGTAGCAACCCTAAAGTACTATGTCCGCAGACTATCTGGGACATCTCAAAGCTATGTCAGAAGGAAAACAAAGAGAATCAACCACCTATTCGGACCAATCTCAGATAGGGGGTAAACGCCTGTAATCAGAGTATTCAGGACAAATTAAAGTCTTACCCTTGTATAGATGCACCAAAAACTTAGATTCAGAGGAAAAACCCACTGTCCATAACTCCCTGGGATCAAAACAGCAAAGCTAGATAAAACTTGGCTCCCAGATTAAATTGCTTGGTAGCATCAGAAATAAGAAATTGGCCCACTTAAGAGTCTCAAATCTGAACTAGATCTGCTCTAAAGGGATCTGTAACAATTTGGAATCAAGATGACAATGCACCAATAAGATGCCGCACTAGACACAGTGGCAATACAAACCCAGAAGCCACCAGCTTAGTCCATTGATCCTGAAGAACAGCTATCCTCTCTAGGAACCATATTCTCCAAGCCAGAGTAGAAATGTCCTACTGTTAGAAGGAAAACAAAGAGAATCAACCACCTATTCGGACCAATCTCAGATAGGGGGTAAACGCCTGTAATCAGAGTATTCAGGACAAATTAAAGTCTTACCCTTGTATAGATGCACCAAAAACTTAGATTCAGAGGAAAAACCCACTGTCCATAACTCCCTGGGATCAAAACAGCAAAGCTAGATAAAACTTGGCTCCCAGATTAAATTGCTTGGTAGCATCAGAAATAAGAAATTGGCCCACTTAAGAGTCTCAAATCTGAACTAGATCTGCTCTAAAGGGATCTGTAACAATTTGGAATCAAGATGACAATGCACCAATAAGATGCCGCACTAGACACAGTGGCAATACAAACCCAGAAGCCACCAGCTTAGTCCATTGATCCTGAAGAACAGCTATCCTCTCTAGGAACCATATTCTCCAAGCCAGAGTAGAAATGTCCTACTGTTAGGCCGTGAGCCCTAATATAAAATAGATACAGCAACTATTCCTGTGAAAAGTCTCCCAGCACAAATTGAAACAGTAAAAAACTTCCACAAAGGAATCCTAACATATATAAAGTTTACAAGATTCCTTAGAATTGACAACGACAAACGTATCGGAGTCGCTCCTAATAGCCAGAACCTCCTTTACCATACATGAAGGTGTCCAGGCTTAAGTCTGAAGGATACTACTTCAGCATCAGAAGAAGGAATTATACTGACTGAATCTGAAATCTCACCTTCAGAGGCTACCGACATATCTTCCACATCAGATCTATGAGGAACGACAATCTATGTAGAGCATGGGGAACAGAAACCTTGCTATCTGAATTCTAAATATTCCTCTTGCAACTTCCCTTTAATATAGGAAACACAGATAATGCCACAGATACCGCTAAGACACCTGGGCAATAATATCTACAGGCAAATAACCTCCTCCAGGAGATTTAAAAGGAAACGCAGGGCACTGCATGTGACTCCATAGAGGCTTTGGACATAGACGGAGATAGCTGCAGCATTGACAAAACAGCATCTTCCTAGGAGACATGAGGCTCAGAGGGCAACAATCTATTTAAACTCTGTTCAAATGGGCGTTCAAAAAATATATTTCTATAAGTTGTTAACCCAGAATAGGAAAAACAAAACCGAACTTCCAGACAATAACTAACAAATAGTTACTCAAGCAGTCTTAGTGTATATATGACAATGTCTATAATTCCATCAGAAGACATATCCAACAAAAAATAAAATAAATAAATACATTTTTAGAACATATGCGACCAGTATATGTGCTTCCCTCATATACACTTAATTAAAAGGAAATGCAAGAGCAGATCCGAGTAACACTAAACTTCTGTGGTAAAAAGCAGAGGATAGGAAACCGTTATACCTCCATCAAGAATCTTATGTTACCAACAGAGCACTGACCAGCAATTATTCCCTGTGTAATAAATTAGGCACCTGCCTATTTTTTCAACCAGAACCTATATTTAATAAAATAAAAACATTAGCACCATAATAACCTTTTTGTTTTAACAGCATTGAGAGTTGTTGCGAGGAATATACAAGAACAGCCTCTATGGACATATCACAGGAAAAAGTGAATGCAATATAACAATATCCGCAGAGCCTTAGCTACAAGGAATACGGAACATACCATTAACTCCATCCCGGAGAAGTGAGGCGGGGATTCCCTTGCATATTAAAAAATAAAACACAGACTCCTCTAAGAACCTGGCGTCACTCCGATAACTTGAAGAAGGCGTGGCCAAAATCAGTGCGGAATGGAAGCTGGACTTATCTCCCTCATACCACTCTTAACACAGTTAGTATAAGTATCTATCCAGAGAAGATGTCCTAAGTTACACTTTCTCTGCACCAAAAAATATATTGGAATAAGCAAGCAGTTTCCTCTCCTTACTGCTCAGATAAGTATTACTAATAGCGGGGAAGGAGGAAACGATGTGTGCTCAATCTTCTCTAAAAATAAAGACAAACACATCTACACAGTCCCTTAAAATGGCGCCATTTTTGCTCTTCTCTAAACACTCATCTTTACAAACATGACACAAACGCTAGTGCCAGATACTTTTCATTTTGTACAGAAAAATATAAAAATGCTCCCAAATCTTGAGAAAATTTGATCTGAGCCCCAAAGACAGTTAACCCCTTCCTTAAAGGTTAACCCCTAAGTCTCCAACACATGCAATAACGTGCCTGCCAACTGCCACCATCCACAAAGGATTTTGTCCCATTAAAAGCAGAGGGTCTTAACCCCTTCAGTGCCAGCCTTCCAGCTCCAGAAGAACAAAAGGCACTTACCTGCATTCTAGCCTTCCGGCAGTCAGACGACTCACAAAATATGAGAGGATGCCGCTCCTCACAGAGACCTGTGTAGAACGAAAGGCAGAGTAAATTTTCTCAGGCTTTCTATACTAGGGCAGCAACATGTTAGGAAAACGCAGCAAAGCCCATTTTACAAGTTCCTAACTGCTTTAAGCTACCACAGCCCTGCTGAAGAGACTAATGTGGAGTACAGCTATACCCAAAATGTGATGGAAGGCCAGAGCAATCTTGCTCAGACTGCAAAAAAAAAAATCTTGATAGAAGAATCAGGACACCTAATTGCTTCATCTCCTCCTTGCACAAGAGGCAAATAGAATTATTGGGGGTTATGGGTAAGGGAAGTGACATATATAGCAGCTTCGCTGTGTTTGCTCTTTGCCTCCTCCTGCTGGAAGGAATGATATTCCCACTAGTAATTGATGATTCCGTGGACTCACCATATCTTAGGAAAGAAAGTGCTGTAAAGCTAGAGTTTCAATTTGAGAGCAATTTAAACTGTTAGTTCACAAAAATATGAGTTTTGAAGTGGAAATCAGCCAATAGGAAAGCAAGGGTACCCATATATATATATATATATATATATATATATATATATATATATATATATATATATATATATATATAAAGCGGTACCTCGTATTCAAAATATGTCAGTGTGCAGAAGGTGAACACATGAAGACGACATCAGGGCAGAAGGTGAACACATGAAGGCGACATCAGGGATGGAAGATAAGAAGATGGCTGAAGATAAGAAGACCACCGCAGGGACGAAGATAAAAGGACTACTGCTGGGATAAAGATGGACCGCTGCCGGAATGAAGATGAAGCGCCGCCGCCCAGATTCAACTTTGGTGAGTACCATCTTTGGGGTTTAGTGTATTTTTGGGTGTTTTTTTTTTTTAGATTAGGTTTGTTTTATTTTTTGGGGGGGCAGCAAAAGAGCTAAAGGCCCTTTTAAGGGCAATGCCCAGGCAAATGCCCTTTTCAGGGCAATTTTTAGAGTAGGTTTTTTTTTTTGGATAGCCTTTTTTGGGGGGGGTTATGTGAGGGTTTCACACTGATGTCAATAGTTATTTGCTGCTTTTTATCTTGGCTGCAATTTTTTACTCACCTATCTTTTCTCCTCATCTGTAGCAGAGTGTGTAAAGCTGTTCCCTACTCTCAAGCTCCCTCTTATGGCCAAACTGGAGAACATCATCAGAGAGAGACAGGTTGCAGTCCCAGAAAGATGATGTCATCACTCCGTATTTAACTGCCTCAGTCCTGTTTGCCATTGCCCTTGTTTTGTCTCTGATCTCTCTGTAAGTTCCTGTGTTCCTGTCTCTGTGTATAACCTGGCTTGTTTGACGTCCTTTGTGGTTCCTGATCCCTGGCTGTTCCTGACTTTGCTGATCTTCATATTCCTAACCCTGGATCATCTAACTACTCGCTTTGGTTACTCGTAATCTAGCCCATAAAGTTTACCATCACTTTAATCCTTAAAAGCACCACTGATTTTTTTGGCACTATACAAATAAATAATACTAATACAATAAATAATAGTTATAATACAAATAACTAATACTAATAATAATAATACAAATATTGTCATACTCATAAAGAATCATTAATTTGTTTCAAGTTTAATGTCCCTTTAATAATTGGTGTGTGCCGATGGTACATGGACTACTGGTGGGCATCTCAACATCTAATGCCCATTCCTGCCTTTATTTATTCAGGGGGCATTAAATGCAAGATTTAATTCCCACTATAAAATGTTTAATTATGGAAAATAAAATAATATTGCAATATACTTTATTTGTCTTGCTTTTGCTCTAAAATACCTAATATTGCTTGTTCCCCTTACTCCATGAGCCTGCAACAACCTACACTGTGATTGGTTATATCAGATTGCAATCTAATTTATCTCTGTCCCTTACTAGCTATAGCAAAACAGACCAGAGACATGCTTGGCTTTTACCAGGTGTTTCCAGAGGGTATACAAGAACTGCAAAACCTTGTAAATTGTGCTAATAAAAAAAACAGCGTTAAGCAATTATAAATATTATTATTTTTTTAAATGCCATGCTAAATTACCAATATATATGTGCTATTAGTCTAATTTAAATCCCTATATATCTCCTGTACCTTAGTCCTTAGCCTTTTGCTCTGAATATATAAAGGCCTTGTAAACTATTTGTGAATTGGGGGATACTACAAAAATGATTGGTGATTAACAGATCCCCCAGCACCCATAGGAACACTACTGAACACAATATATAATAAGAATAGGAATTGTATTAATCTTAAATGGACAGTCTACTTGAAAATGTTTATTGTTTAAAAAGACAGATAATCCCTTTATTACTCATTCCCCAGTTTTGCATAGCCAACACTGTGATATTAATACACTTATTACCTCTATGATAACCTTGTATCTAAGTCTCTGCAGACTGCCCCTTTATTTCACTTCTTTTGACAGACTTGCATTTTAGCCAATTGGTGTTGACTCATAAATAACTCCACCGGAGTGAGCAGAATGTTATATATATGGCACACATGAACTAGCACTGTCTAACTGTTAACAATTGTCAAAAAGCACTGAGATAAGAGGAGGCTTAGATTAGAAATTAGCATATGAGCCTACATAGGTATAGCTTTCAAAGAATACTAAGAGAACATATCACAGTTAATGATAAAAGAAAATTGGAAAGTTGTTTCAAATTGCATGTCCTATCTGAATTATGAAGTTTAATTTTGACTAGACTGTCCCCTTAATTTTCTTCATAAAGCATATTTTACTGTTTCATTTACATTTTATGGGATTACCTAAAAACTAAGATTCATTTCAAATTATTACATTTGCTGACAAACAACATGTTTTGTTTGGGTTACAGATAAATAACAGAAGTCTAACACTTTTTTTTACAAGGATACGACAGCAACAAGTTTAGAAACTTTACTTTAAATTGGACAATTAATTTAACAGTACATAGTAATATAATTAAAAAGTATTTTCTTTATTATTTTGCAAAGTGTAGTGCTCAGTGTTTGAACAAACATTTCTACAGCACCCAGCATAAGTACAGACTTAATGAAAGTATCACAGGAAATGTCTTGCAAGCAGCAGCATAAAAATACAAGGAGTCTAAACAAATTGTGTTTACATGGTTGCTAAGATCCTACAGACATTACCAAAAATGCAAAAAAAAAAAAAAAATCAATAAAATAAACATTATTTCTCAGCCACAGAATCATCATGGGACCTACTGGTTTCATGACTGAATTGTGTTGTTGTTGCCAAAGACTGAAACAGTTAACAAAAACATAATACACATTACAACAACCTTAATAAACTACTTTAAAAAAAAAAGTATGTAATTTAGCTGCTCTTATTTTTCTCTCTTTTTTACACTTAAAATGACTTTCCATTGCAAACTATTTTAGCACAGAAAAGTTTGCAAATTTTTTTTTTTTTTAACAACTGGCTGGCTTTGAGAGAAATCATCAACTTATTTTTACTGAGCACTATGTTGTAATGTAAGTTTTTCTCCTTCACATAAATAATATTAGTGAACTCCGCCTAATGAGATATGCAATTCCCAAGGTAAAAATGTACTTTAAAAAATTCCTGAGGGACCTCAAAATACTGACAAGGCAGCTTATAGAATCTTGCCATATCAGAGAGCTTCTGATTGGCATATAACAAATCAATCAAGCTCCAGCATGAGCATAAGCACCAATGAGAGGCTGCTTATTCTCCCATGTGAATGGTGCCAATTTTATTATTAAAAAGCTGCAAACTATTTTTGGACTTTGTACAATTTAGCATTTAAAGGGATATTTTAGTACAAACATTGACAAAGTTTAAACACAAAAATAGTAATATGTATTTCAACTAACTGTAATTTCAAAAGTATAAGTTATACCACTAACTTTATTGTACGTGGCAATTTCATGCATCCAGGCTGAGAAATGGATATTAGCTGTGATTAAGCAAGGCCCTGCCCTAGGTGATTCCATGTTGACCATACGGTTAATCCACCACTAAGCTTCCCCTATTGATCTTCTGAGTGGTACAATAAAGGAAAACAAGTTCAGATGATCCCTAAAACACTAATAATATCAGGTTGTTTTCAAACTCTATAGACTGTTTTAGGTAGACAGGAAAGGGAGGGAACTCCTTCAGCTGAAATGCTTACAAAATTTTTTTTTTCAAAGAACATCAACTCTTTGTTTCAAGAGGAAAACCTCATTGTTTCCCTTAATTAACAGATACTGAAACTAACCTTAGAGGCATATAGCTTACATTTAAAAAGAATTCCCTTCAGTCCATACCAAATATGACTTTAAACAGTTTCTCTTAAATACTATCCAACTGTGATTTTTTTTTCTTTTTCTTTTTCATTGTCTAGCATTAAACAAGCAGATTTTTTTTAACAGTTTCACTAAATTCCACGAAGAGCAACCAATAAAATTATAGCAACCATGCAGTTAGGTTTGGTTACACTGCTGAAAAAAAGTACACGTTCACGCAATAAATTAAATACTTTAGTTTGTTAGTGAAATGTGGTATCACACTAATGTGTCTTGGTATTTGTGTGTTTAAATGACCAGTAAATACAGTAGATTTGCCTAATAAACAAATCCATGCAATAGCACACATTTCAAAGTTATGTCTATTTCCACTCCTCCTCTACCATGTGACAGCCATCAGCCAATCACAAATGCATATACGTATATTCTGTGAATTCTTGCACATGCTCGGTAGGAGCTGGTGACTCAAAAAGTGTAAATATAAAAAGACTGTGCACATTTTGTTAATGGAAGTAAACTGGAAAGTTGTTTAAAATGTCATGTTCTATCTGAATCATGAAAGTTTAATTTTGACTTGAGTGTCCCTTTAACTTCTGAAAAAGGAGTTAAAAATTTTGTTAATTTCCGAAATCAGGCCAACAATCAAGCCAATCCTGAATATGACACATATGGTAATTGATCCCTATGCATAAATGCCGCTCCTGTTTGGCCCACTAACTACTGTATGTAGTTGCCGCTCCTGATTGGCCAAATATTGTAAGTACCACCTGATTGGTCCACTTTGTCTTGCTCAGCAATGCACTGCAGCTCCACAGTCACACTTTAACTATGTTTAACCAATTTGCAAGGATTAACCACAATCACAGATGCCTATGAGTTTTCCTGGAATCGTAAAATGGTCTCTTGAGTTTGAACATTTCTTAAGTGCACTAACATCACATAAGGAATATCAGTCAAATTATTATTTGAGAACAGATTGCCAAATCCAAAACAAAACATTTGGATCCATAAACACATATTTTGACCACAAATTTTAAACTTACTCATTACTGAATATTATTTTTCACAATGCATTAGTTAAATAATAAAATGCTTTAGCCCATTAGTTTCTTTATGCTCCTTTAAATAGTGCAAGCTCAACATACAATGAATAGACAAATCAAGAAAAGTATGAAACACCCAAAAAGGGCAAGATTACATATACGATGCAACCTGCGCCCCCTGTAATTTCCCCTCGCACTTCGGGGTATTACATATACGGTGCCGGCAGTTCATAAAGTGCCGTAAATCGGATAAACTAGCGATGTCCAGAAATAAACGTAAATACAAATTTCTGGAGTTTTCAGTGACTTACGGCACTTTAGAAACTGCCAGCGCCTAAGAAAAGTAAAAAAAAAATCTAATCTCCCGTAAAAGTCTAACACGCCTCCCAAAAATAAGCCAGACACGTAAAACCCCTATATCCACGATCCCCCCTCTCACAACTAATAATAAATGTATTAACCACTTAACCGACAACCCCCCACAACGCAATATGCCTAATTAAACTATTAACCCCTATATCTGCCATCAAACCCACACCGCAAGTAATAACTAAATTATTAACCCCTAAACCCCCAAAGTACACAATGCAATAAACCTATCAAAGTATTAACCCCTAAACCGCCAACGCAATAAACCTAACCCCTAACCTAACACACCCTAACCTAACACCCCCTAAATGAACCCAAATTACCTAAATTACAAAATACTAAAGTTACTATTAAAATAAAAAAAACTAACACTACTGTAAAAATAAAAATAAATGAAGTATAAATTAAAGGGACAGTCTAATCAAAATTAAAATTCTGGTGTCGACTGTCCCTTTAAGCTACAATTAAAGAAAATAAAAAAAATCTAAGATTACATAAAATAAAAAACAAAATTTCCAAATTTTAAAAAATTATACCTAATCCCTATGATAATAAAAAAGCCCCCCCAAAATAAAAACACCCCTGCTCTAAGAATAAACTACCAGTAGCCCTTAAAATGGCTTTTTGCATGGCATTGCCCCAAGATAATCAGCTCTTTTACAACAAAATACCCCTAACAGTAAACCCCCCACCCACCAATCCCCCCAAAATAAAAGAACCTAACACTAAAAAACCTAAACTACCCATTGCCCTGAAAAGGGCATTTGTTGAACATTGCCCTTAAAAGGGCATTTAGCTCTTTTACTGCCCACCCTAATCTAAATAAAACAACCCCCCCCCCCAAAAAAAAACTTTAAAAACTCTAAGTCTAACCCCCAGGTTGATACTCACCTTTCCTGAAGTCCGGCGGAGAAAGTCCTGTTCAGGCGGTGAAGTCTTCTTCTAAGCGGCGATCTCTTCTTTCTTCTTCCAGGAACATCCAGCGCGGAGTGGAGCTGAAGACCGATGACAACGGAGCTGAAGACCGGCAACCCTAGAACTGAAGACGGGCGACCGCAGAGCCATGGAGGATCCTCTTCGTATGATCTCCGCTGTACACTGGATAGAGAATTCAAGGTACACAATTAAAAATGGTGTCCCTTGAATTCCTATTGGCTGATTTGATTCTTCAAATTCAAATCAGCTAATAGGATGAAAGCTACTCAAATCCTATTGGCTGTTCAGATCAGCCAATAGGATGAGAGCTACTGAAATTCTATTGGCTATTAAAATCAGCCAATAGAATTTCAGTAGCTCTCATCCTATTGGCTGATTTGAACAACCAATAGGATTTGAGTAGCTTTCATCCTATTGGCTGATTTGAATTTGAAGAATTAATACACTTTATAGTTATTGCGGTGGGGGATTGCGGTTGACAGGGAGATAGATATTGTGCATGCGTTAGGTGTTAGTTTATTTTTGAAGGCCTTTTTGTGAGTTGCGACTGCCTTGTATGGCGAGGTGAAAATGGAGTAAGATTTCTCCATTTTCGCCACATAAGTCCTTGCGCTGAATATTGGATACCGATTTGCGATGCAGTCCCATGTTAGCATATGGGAGTAAAAATTGCGGGCGACTGTGAAATATTGTAAGTTGCATGCTACGCCGTATATGTAATACCAAAATCGCGTAAAAATATGTAATCGGGCCCCAAGAATGCCAAATTAGATAGCATTAGTCAAAACACAATCATTCAAAGTGATTATAGAACTCCCCACCTTTACACAACAACTTTATAGTTTAACAGTTGTCATATTCTATTCCAGTTGAAAATATAATCAATACATTTATAAACAAAATGCCTCATTAATGTATAGGGCATTTTTTGCAATGATCTTGGATAATTCATTTAAATGGAACAAAATCTGCAACATGGTTTCTTAAGTGATCCAAGTAGAGATATCTACCTGTATCCAGAATGGAGCAAGTTTTTATTGTATCTAAAAAACAGATGTTCCTGTCACAAATAAATATATAAATATATATATATATATATATATATATATATATATATATATATATTCCGTATTGGTGACACATGTGACTGTGCAACCATAGAGCTATGGAAGATGCGCTTTACATCCTTTGATCAATTAATTAATAGCCTCAATGTCAGTTGAAACATCTTTAACTAAGCAAACCGTTATATTTTTTTCTATTAATTCTTCCTACACATTCTGTCACAGACCATATTTTTCCATTCCAGTCATTCTAAACATCTGTCTTTGTCATTATCCCTTTACAATTTCTTTAATTCTCACATTATTCATTTCTCCTAATTTTTACTTTCCTAAATGTGAACATTACAAAAGTATGTGTATACAGTACACACCGAGTATTCAATGATATTACTAGTCGTGAAAAAATCTTTTACAATTAGGAGCCAACTAAAAGCACTTAGGTATTGGATAAACTTGTTACATAGAGTCACAGACAATTTATATACATTAATATGAAAATAAATATAGAATAAAGAATTTGACTTAAGTAAATAAGCTGTGGCTCCATGGATTTGCCCAACACTGCTATAAAATAAATCTAAATGATAAAAAAGAGCCTTAGGTGGATATGCTGAACTTTCTTGATTCAAAAAGATTATGCTAATTCAAAACATCTTCAAATTTACTTCCATTATCTATTTGTGCACAGTCTTTATATGTGCACACTTACTGAAGCATCATCTCCTACTAAACATGCAATAATGAACAGTATTTATATATAGGAGTCTGTGATTGGCTGATGACTGTCACACGATACAGAAAAATTCTAAAATTTATCAGAACCCCTCCCTCCTTGATATTTTGTCTCTTTTTGAAACAAAACCTGCTGTAACATTTCTATTTTCTAATAAAGTTTATTAAAAAGCAAAAAATAAAATAAAATAAAAAAAAAAATCAACTGCTCATTTGAAATTCTAATGTATATAATAGTTTTCTTCACACTTTGGGCACCTGACTTATCACACAGCTACCAGGAGAGGAAAAGGTTTATATAGAATATGTAATAAATTCACCAGCAGGTGATGCCAGGCTAATATCACATTTTACACAGATGTTGCATACATCTCAAATTTTCCTGTAATGTTATAAAACATACACATTCTTGTACATGCAGATGTATTGCTTTGTTTTAAAAAAAAGTTCAATAACTTCTGGAAATGAAGAGAAAAATCTGGAGAAGTCTTTTAGAAGATAGTTAGATGAATGTCATACAAAATATTTCACACTTATTTTTCCATTTTTTTATTCCTTTTTTGTTCCATAGTCTGTTCTCCTGTAAAACATACTTTGCTACAGGCGCCAAAAAGAAGCTCTTCAGGGTCACATTAGAAAAACCAAACTGCGTAATGAAATCATTAAAAGATAGACCACAAAAAGTCAGAGTACACAGTCATCTCTTAAGGAACAGAACATTGCCTTCATTTATGCATTTAAAAATAAACTCTGAAACAAAACAATATAGAAATCTGGAATTAACAGTCAAAATGACGATAAAGTTCAGCATATTACACTGTAGCAATAACCTCACTGTTATAATAAATTAAATTAATAGAAGCTCCTGATGTTCCTGGTAATAAGCCAAGGAACACATTAGATGTTTTAAAGCTTTTCATCAGGTTGATCAATGTCTGGCAGAAACAATGGCTACGACAAACATAACCTGTTCAGTAGCATAACGAATATTATCACAATTGTATGTACAATGGAGCATTATGTTTACATGTGCACTAGTAATGGTAATGTTTCCACTAAACTTGTATATTTATTTTGTTTCTGACTGGTAGCTAAACAATTATAGTGATTCCTAGAAATAAAGCCTTGTGTTTTTACTCACAATACTATTGATCAAAGGATCTTATTTTCCACTTGTTGCCTTAGTTTGCTAAATATAGTGTATTTCTTTTATGTAGATTTATGTTACACCAATGTATAGCAAAGCAGTTCAGTTCAACAAAATAGATAATATAGCATATTCATAACCACCAACATTATGTTACCAGGAGGTAAGGATCACTGACTGAGCCAAGAAGCACACAGGCAGAGTCAGGGTACCCAGAGCAGGCTTGGGGTGTCGGGGGGGGGGGGGGTTATGGGCGGTCAGTGAAACAAGACCAGGCTGTAATTTTCCTACAAAATGCTGGACAATTGCAAGCTCTGATATTGCCACTTGTCAGCACAGCAAAGTTTAGCCCACTTTTTTGGAATATATATCGCCAGACCTGCGAACCTGGTAAACCCAAAAAGTAAATTTCTTGTTGGTCTGGAAAATGTTTGAATATCGGGGCCTTAGAGAGAACAATTAATATATTTTATAACTTATCTCTCCTGAACCCCACTGGGAGTGTGAGTTCTCCTGATGGCTATGATTGCACAGCTTTTTTTATAGCAAATACTTAAGTACAAAAACCTTCAGTAAAGGTAGAGTGTAACACAAGCAAAACCATATATTGCAAATGCTGATATAAAGGTAAATGAGCTATTTGTAAACAATTTAATATACACCAGCAGGTAAAATGGATCATTGTGAACAAATGAAAGTGGAGAAACATCATTTAATAGGAACATTAAAGGATACACATATTACTAACTTTTCCATATGTGTGGTCTAAACTTGGATATTACAGACATGATCAAAGCCTGGAATATAAAATTGGATATTGCAGATATATAAAAACCTTAACATGACTACGGATTTCCTTTAAAACAAGATTGTCTAGTGACCGTTTTTCATTTGAGTTTGTCATCTTTAGCATTCCTATACAGTAACTTAGAGTACAGAGAAAAAAACACACACACATTTCCACTATCTGATCAAGAGTAAATGTCACATTTCCCAGAGAACAGTATTAACAAAAATAGAAGGAACCCCCCTCCCCTCCACAAAAAAAACCCTGGCTGCACAATTTTACAGCCCTACTAAAGCAAGTGTGACGCTTGATCTGTTATGCCAAACTACAGCTGTTTACAGTCTTGAGAAGCTACTAAGTTAAAAATCATGTTCGTTTACAGGAAAATTTTAAGGCAGTATCACACGCTTATACAAATAATTGGTACAAAGCAGAGGATTTATAAACAACAGTCTAATGATTTATAATCATGATAATCTTGGTAAAAGCTTTTTAGGATTATAAAAAGCAAGCATAACAAACTATTGGGAACACTAGCAATAGTTTCCATTACAATATTTGTATAGATGTCACAAATGTTTTATATAGCAAGGAAAAGGTCATAGGTAGGTATCTTTTACTGTTAGTGTTTTATGTTCTACAATCTGGGGTGACTTTAAATAAAATAGTACAAGTCTGCAGAACAGATATTTCAGATTTGCATTACATCTAAGTGATGAGCAGCTGCGTATTTATGTTTCTACAATAAGGAATTTATCAAAAAGATAAAAGTGATTCTGAAATATAAAAGATATTGCTTTAAATATTACAGAAATAACATTAACAATAATATAACACATTATTATTATTATTATTATTAATACTATAATCAAATTTAAACTTTCATGATTGAGACAGAGCTTTCAATGAAAAAAAACATTTAAATTGACTTTCATTATCATATATTATGTGCACAGTATTTTTATATGCACACTTTGAGGCACCAGCTACTACTTACAATATTCAGGGGTTTGCAGTATATACTACGTATATGAGTATGTGATTAGCTGATGGCTTTAACACAATAAAAGGAAAGGGAAATGCAAGGAAATTGAATAATCAGGGCTTACTTCTGCATAATATTAATTATTGTGTTGTTGATTACAATCATTTAGAAAAAAGTATCTGATAAATTACCAACAGAAAAACGCAAGTAAAGTCTATGTGGATTTTGTAGATAAATAATTTGATAAACCTTTCTACAGGATTGTGATTAACCCTTATATTATTAGATGCTTCATTTATCTGCTGAAGCCAATTTGGAAAAGATGTGTAGCAGAGTTTGCCTTTAGATGTCAGCAGGGTGCATATCTAGTTTTGAGAATTAGAAAATCTTGAGGTGTTTTAGTGTCCCTTTAAAGACAGCTTGCAAGGGACATTCAGACAAAAATAAAACGCTGTAGCAAATTGTATTATTCCATTATCATGCCCTTTATCGCCTGGGGACCACCCCATGTTGCTTAATACTGTAAAGCTAGTTAGATAGCCAGTAATTTAGCAGCATGTGTTTTCATAGTGATGTAGGGAGGAGAAAATTAGATGAGAACCTGTATGTTTGGCTTTAAAACATACAACAGATATATATATATTTATGCAAAGCATTGCCAGGCAGATATTGACACTAATGGGAGCCAAATCAATGGCAAATATCAAACTAAATCATGCTCATTTGAAGTCTGTATACAAATGCACTATGGGCCCAATTTATCAAGCTGAGAAAGTACCTTCGGGGCCGCAGTGTTTCGGGCTCGCCTGAAACTATAGTTCTGCTTATCCTGTCCGTCACAACTGAAATCATCTCAATCCAATCTGATCTGCTATCCAATCCAATCCAATCTGCTATCAAGGAGAGGCATTGCACATGCATTGCTTGTGCAATGCTAGTGCAATCTTAAAGGGACAGTCAAGTCCAAATTTTTTTTTCATGTTTTAAATAGGGCATGCAATTTTAAACAACTTCCCAATTTACTTTTATCACCAATTTTGCTTTGTTCTCTTGGTATTCTTAGTTGAAAGCTAAAACTAGGAGGTTCATATGCTAATTTCTTAGACCTTGAAGACTGCCTCTAATCTGAATACATTTTGATCACTAGAGGGCATTAGTTCACATGTTTCATATAGATAATTGAGCTCATGCACGTAAAGTGACCTAGGAGTGAGCACTGATTGGCTAAACTGCATGTCTGTCAAAAGAACTGAAATAAGGGGGCAGCCAGCAGAAGCTTAGATACAAGATAATTACAGAGGTAAAACGTGTATTATTATAACTGTGTTGGTTATGCAAAAATGGGGAATGGGTAATAAAGGGATTATCTTTCTTTTTAAACAACAAAAATGATGGTGTTGACTGTCCCTTTAAATGCAGACAGTGTATTCAGCACAGTAGCGAACCATGTCTGCCTGACCTATGATAAATGGAGCCCTATATCTCATTCCCAGGTAGACAATTGATTGGAAAAACAACAAATAATACCTGGCACCTCGTATAAAGTGGTTTCTGAAAATATCAATGGTCCTGTAGTTTCCAAGTAAAGAAAAATATACTTATTAGGTATTTATTTTATAACAATGTTTACCCAGTTTTTTATACCATTTTCAAAAATTTTAAAAAGTTGACATAAAATTTATTTATGATCACCTCACTTTCTTTATTAAGAAACTATCACCTAGATTACGAGTTTTGCGTTAACAGGGGTGCGGTGCTAACAAGCAGTTTTCCCTCACCGCTCACCTACAGACAACACTGGTATTACAGGTTTTTAGAAACCCGGCGTTAGCCGCAGAAAAGTGAGCGGAGAGCAAAATTTAGCTCCACAACTCACCTCAATACCAGCTCTGCTTACGGTAGCGGTGAGCTGCTAAAACATGCTCGTGCACGATTTCCCCATAGTAATCAATGGGGGAGAGCCGTCTGAAAAAAAAACTAACACCTGCAAAAAAGCAGCGTTCAGCTCTTAACGCAGCCCGATTGATTCCTATGGGGAAACACATTTTATGTCTACACCTATCACCCTAACATGAACCCCGAGTCTAAACACCCCTAATCTTACACTTATTAAGCCCTAATCCGCCACCTCTGACATCGCTGACACCTGCATAATAGTATTAACCCCTAATCTGCCACTCCGGACACCGCTGTCACCTACATCATACTTATGAACCCCTAATCTGCTTCCCCCAATGTAGCTGCCACTATATTAAATGTATTAACCCCTAAACCTAAGTCTAACCCTAAACCTAACCCCCCTAACTGAAATATAATTTAAATATATCTAAATAAATATTCCTATCATTAACTAAATTATTCCTTTTTAAAACTAAATACTTACCTATAAAATAAACCTTAAACTAGCTACAATATAACTAATAGTTACATTGTAGCTAGCTTAGGGTTTATTTTTATTTTACAGGCAAGTTTGTATTTATTAACTACTAGGTACAATAGTTATTAAATAGTTATTAACTATTTAATAGCTACCTAGTTAAAATAAATACAAATATACCTGTAAAATAAATCCTAACCTAAGTTACAATTACACCTAACACTACACTATAATTAAATTAATTGCCTAAACTAAATACAATTAAATACAATTTAAGAAAATGATCTAAAGTACAGAAAATAATAAAATAATTACAAGTTTTTTAAACTAATTACACCTAATCTAATCCCCCTAATAAAATAAAAAGCCCCCCAAAATAATAAAAAGCCCTACCCTATACTAAATTACAAATAGCCCTTAAAAGGGCCTTTTGCTGGGCATTGCCCCAAAGAAATCAGCTCTTTTACCTGTAAAAAAAAGTACAACACCCCCCCCCAACATTAAAACCCACCACCCACACACCCAACCCTACTCTAAAACCCACCCAATACCCCCTTAATAAAACCTAACACTAACCCCTTGAAGATCACCCTACATTGAGAAGTCTTAACCCAACCGGGCCGAAGTCCTCAACGAAGCCAGGCGAAGTGGTCCTCCAGATGGGCAGAAGTCTTCATCCAAGCCGGGAAGGTTTTAGAGTAGGGTTGGGTGTGTGGGTGGTGGGTTTTAATGTTGGGGGTATTGTACTTTGTTTTTACAGGTAAAATAACTTTGGGGCAATGTCCCACAAAAGGCCCTTTTAAGAGCTATTTGTAATTTAGTATAGGGTAGGGCTTTTTATTATTTTGGGGGGCTTTTTTATTTTATTAGGGGGATTAGATTAAGTGTAATTAGTTTTAAAAACTTGTAATTATTTTATTATTTTCTGTAATTTAGGGGGGGGGGGTTCCGTACTTTAGATAATTTTTTTAAATTGTATTTAATTGTATTTAGTTTAGGTAATTAATTTAATTATAGTGTAGTGTTAGGTGTAATTGTAACTTAGGTTAGGATTTATTTTACAGGTAAATTTGTATTTATTTTAACTAGGTAGCTATTAAATAGTTAATAACTATTTAATAACTATTGTACCTAGTTAAAATAAATACAAACTTGCCTGTAAAATAAAAATAAACCCTAAGCTAGCTGCAATGTAACTATTAGTTATATTGTAGCTATCTTATGGTTTATTTTATAGGTAAGTATTTAAGTTTTAAATAGGAATAATTTAGTGAATTGTAGTAATTTTATTTAGATTTATTTAAATTATATTTAAGTTAGGGGGTGTTAGGGTTAGGGTTAGACTTAGATTTAGGGGTTAATACATTTAATATAGTTGCGGCGAAGTTGGGGGCAGCAGATTAAGGGTTAATAAATGTAGGTAGGTGTCGGCGATGTTAGGGACGGCAGATTAGGGGGTTAATAAAATTTAACTAGTGTTTGCAACGCGGGAGGGCGGTGGTTTAGGGGTTAATATATTTTTTATAGTGGCAGCGATGTCCGGTTTGGCAGATTATGGGTTAAAAAATATTTTTTAGTGTTTGCGATTGCGATGTGCGGGGGGCTCGGTTTAGTGGTTAATAGGTAGTTTATGGGTGTTAGTGTACTTTTTAGCACTTTAGTTAAGAGTTTTATACTACGGTGTTAGCCCATAAAACTCTTAACTACTGACTTTTAAATGCGATATCAGTCTTGACAGGAGAGGCGGTACCGCTCACTTTTTGGAAGACTCGTAATACCGGCATTATGCAAGTCCCATTGAAAATATAGGATACCCAATTGACGTAAGTGGATTTGCGGTATTTTCGAGTCTGACCAAAAAAGTGAGCGGTGAGCCTGTCATTTCAAGACTCGTAATACCAGCAGGCGTTAAAAAGCAGCGTTGGGACCTCTCAGCGCTGCTTTTTAAGGCTAACGCAAGACTCGTAATCTAGCCGTATATTTTGTAAGATTTTTTTTATAAATTTTTACATTTTCAAATAACATATTCATAGAAATAGATTACACCTTATTTCTTGCTTAAGAAATTTTATATTTGATTCTTTTAATCTCTGCAATATTGCAGAATGTAATTTATGACCTATATAGCAGCCTTACAATAGTTACTAAGGTGGGTGTAGAGCACATATAGGTACTATAAAAAGTCTTGCAGCCTTATAAAGGGATATTAGCTTTGTAATCTGACCTCCCTGACACTCCTTTACATCATACACTTCTGTAAAACATTCTTTTTGTATTTACCATGTAGTGTATTTCAGTATTTACACTTTTTTTTTAAAGCCAGTTTAAAGGCAAACATGTTTACATATAAATGTGAAAATACACCACAGACCGTGAGATCTACTTTTTTTTGCATATTATGTGTGTTTTTTTATTATTATTTGGTATTAACAATTTAGAGGTTAGTAATCCCTGTTAGAAATGTAAGACAATATGCTTCATGAATAACAAGTGATTTAAGACAAGCATTTACAAATATTTTCTGGAAAACACTATCCATAACACTTGCGTGCCCAGTTAACACATTGGTTTTAAGGGATATAAAAGTCTGTTTCGTTGTTGTAATAAAATAAAACAATAAGCAATGGGTTATACTTAAAGGGATATTAAACTGTGCTTCTTTAAGTAAAGTGGCTATACTGAGAATTCCCAAGTGCTTATTTTGCTCCTAGACATTTATAATGTAAAGAACAGGAATGAACACATCAAGAAACTTGTACTGTGTGTAAAGGTACAATGAAAAAAGCAGCTGGGATGTCCCCTCTTGACTAGACACAATCAATTACAGCTCAATAACAAGACAAGTATACAGGCATTGCCTTCAGTTCTTCATGTGCTCCAAGACAACCAGTTTATGGATTTATTCACTTCTAGCTAAAAACACAATTTAGTATATTATTTTCCTACTGAAGCATTGTGGTCCCTTTAAAGGGACAGTAAAGTTCCAAAACAAAATTCATGATTCAAATAGGGCATGTAATTTTAAACAACTTTCCAATTTACTTTTATCACCAATTTTGCTTTGTTCTCTTGGTATTCTTAGTTGAAAGCTAAACCTAGGACCTTGAAGGCCGCCTCTAATCTCAAAACATTTTGACAGTTTTTCGCCACTAGATTGTGTTAGTTCATGTGTTTCATATAGATAACATGGAGCTCATGCAAGTGAAGTTACCCTGGAGTGAGCACTGATTGGCTCAAATGCAAGTCTGTCAAAAGAACTAAAATAAGGGAGCAGTTTGCAGAGGCTTAGATACAAGGTAATCACAGAGGTAAAAAGTGTATTATTATAACTGTGTTGGTTATGCAAAACTGGGGAATGGATTATCTATCTTTTTTTTTTTTTTTGGCGGGGGCACATAAATACAATTATAATACAGGTATGATACATGTTAAACATTTGTCAGCACCCCATATCTTATATAATATCTAAATCCACACATAAATCATAGCACCCTCAACATGAGGTGTTTGACGTATGGAAAAAAGAAAGCATATGCATGTCGATATTGCGGTGTTAAGGTGCAGTGTGTCATAGTGACATATATCCCGACTGAGTCTTCTCCCTTATATCATAGAATAAGGGGGGAAAAGTAGCAGGGAATTGAGTGTAAGGGGAAGGGCTAAACATAATAGGCTATCCAGAAGGGATTAATGGGAGAAAAAAGAGGAGTGCTGCTCATTTTTGGAAGGTTATAGTGGTATTGCCTGCGCTAGATTCACCAGGGCTTATTTCGTTTAGAGTTTGAGGTCGCTCCACAGGTCTAACATCTCTCATTTGGGTGTGCCATTCTTGTAGTGAGGGTGGAGTGTTAGACTTCCAGCATCTGGGAATTCGTTTTTTAGCGCTGTTAATCATTATGAGGAGAAGTGAGGTTTTAATGTCATTCTGCAGTTTGGGTATTTCTAGGAACAGGAAAGCGTTATGGTAGTGCCAAGGACTTTAGACATGGAATGAAATACTGCTTTCCAGTAGTTTGTGAGAGTTGGGCATGTCCACCAGATGTGGTGCATAGTGCCCCTTTGTCCGCATCCTCTCCAGCATCTGTTCGTTATGTGCGGGGAAGTTTTATGTAACCTGGCAGGAGTCAAGTACCATCTACTGATGAGTTTAAAGTGTATTTTTTGCATAGTGGCAGATGATGAGGCCTTGTTCGCTAGTTGGAAAGATCTATTCCATATTTTTAGCTCCAAAGTCAAGCCAGCCTCTGCGTGCCAGGCCCATGCATATGTTGGCAATGTTTGTTCATTTGGGAGTAGTAGAATTTTGTATAAGAGAGAAACTGTGTGCCTAGGTGGCGTCAGCTGTGTCGACAATTTTTCAAAGGGGGTTAGTTTGCAATGTAACTTAGATTTGTGTTTGTGTGTTAAGATAAAGTGAATGAGTTGGGATCGGGAGAACCAGTTAGGAAAAAGTGTCTTATTCCAGAGTTGTAGTTTCTCTAGAGTCATTATCTTACCCTGTTCGATTACGGAATGTAATTTGCTGTCTCTTAACCTGTACTTCGGTCTGTTATGGGTATGCATGCTGCATATAGGTAATTCCGGATTCTCTCTAATAGGAAGTAATGGTGAGTAAATGGAAGAGATTTGTGGATTTGTGGCTGTAATCTTATCCCATTCCCTAAAGGTTTCCGATATGGTTGGGTAGTAAAAAATCGTGCCTGGTCGTTTTCTGGGTTTTGTCCAAGCTAAAGTCGCTACATTACCCCTTTTCAGTATATAGTTGTCTAACTGTACCCAGGCCTTCTGATCCGAATTATGGCTCCAATCCATTATTTGTTGCAAGGCAATAGCTTTCCTGTAAAGAGACAGATTGGGGACTCCAAGCCCATCCCTCCCCCTGAGCTGGAATACGGTCTGTCTCCTCACTCTGTTTCTTTTTCCACATCCTATAAAGCTATCTATAAGTGATTGTAATTGTGGGAGGAATTTCATAGGCGTGGGAATAGGCAAGGCTTGAAATAAATATAATAAATGGGGTAGAATATTCATCTTTATAATTCCTATCCTGCCCAACCATGATAAAGGTTTGTTGTTCCAAGAGTTAAGATCTCTGGAGATCTCATTTTTCAAATGAGCGTAGTTGTATAAGAATAAATTCTTTGGGTTGTCTGTAAGATAGATGCCTAGGTATTTGAGTTTGGATGTGGCTACTGTAATATGGAATTTTGTGACTAGATGATTAACGAGTTGTGGTGGCGATGAAATGTTAAGTAGTTCTGACTTTGATAGGTTAAGATGAAAGTTGGAAACCTGGCCATATCTCTGTAATTCCGCCAACAGTTCTGGGATTGAGCTATCAATGTTAGACAATGTGAAAAGTATATTGTCTGCATACATAATGAGTTTATTATCTAAATTGCCTGTTTTTATTCCGGTGATCCTTTCATTAAGACGTATTTTTTGGGCTAGAGCTTTGAATGAAAGGACGAATAATAAAGGGGATAGTGGGCATCCCTGTCGGGTTCCGTTTGCTATATCGAATGTATCTGACAAGACACCGTTAGCTCTCACCCTTGCATTCGGGTTGGAGTACAGTGAGAAGACCATATGCAAAAAAGGTTTGCCAAAGTTCATCTTGGTCATTACTTGCCAGAGATAGAGCCAATCTGCTCTATCAAAGGCCTTCTTGGCATCTGTTGAAAAGAGTGAGAGGGAAAGTGAATTATGTTTGGCGAAACTGATAATGTGTTGTATTCTAAGGGTGTTGTCTTTGGCCTCGCGCCCGGGAACGAAGCCCACCTGTTCAATGGATATTAGTTTTGGGAGGATTTTATTTAGTCTATTGCTAAAAATTTTACATCCGTATTCAACAGAGAGATTGGGCGGAAATTGCCTGGGTTATTGGTGGTGTTTTGCCTGGTTTGGGTAGCACAGAGATATGGGCCTCAAACATCTGGTGTGGTAGTGTTTCAGTATTAATCAAGTTATTAAAAACAGTAAGAAGGTGTGGAACTAAAAGGGTTTTATCATTTTTGTAGTATTTCGGGGTAAATCCATCTGGTCCTGGGCATTTCCCTGATGAAAGTTCCCTTATGGCTTGTGCTATTATGGCTTGTGCTATTTCTGTCTCTGTGAGTGGTGCATCCAAGGCAGAATATTCTTCCCTAGTAAGAGAACTGAGGGGTAAATTTATCAGGTAGTCTGTTATTAGTGCTTATTTAGTGGTACTCTGAGAACCGTTAGTGGTGTCCGGGACTTGGTTTAGGTTATATAGTGACTGATAATATTGGCGAAATACATTCGCTATACTTTTACTGTCCTTAACCTCTGTAGAGTCGCTTGTCCTAAGGGAGTTAACAAATGAGTTGTATTTTTTCCGTTGTAAGGATCTGGCCAATAGCTTGCCGGGTTTATTACCCTCGTCATAATAGAGCTGGCGAAGGTATAAAGCCTGTCAGCTGTCATAAATTCTCCAAGCTCCTTTCTAGTTTTTCGTTAGAGATGCCATGAGAGAGGAGTTTTGCGGGTCAATCTTATGTTTTTGTTCTAAGTGGTAAATTTAAGAATGTAGTTTCTCATAGCGTGCTCTTTTATCTATCAATTTTTTTGCCCTAATTTTGATTAGCTCTACCCTTATAACACACTTATGTGCTTCCCAGTTGTTTGAGCTGGATGTGTATGTGTGTGTATTAAGAGTGAAAAATTCTGCAATAGCTTTGCCTATATTTTCATTTGTAAGTGGGTCCAACAGTCGTCCAATCTCCAAATAAAATCAGTCTAGGAGTTTCGGGCCAGACTACAGCACATGAGACTGGAGCATTATCTGTCCAAGTGATTGTGCCTACGTCACATTTAGTCATAGAGGAAAGTCCTAAGGGATTATCTATGTTTTTAAACAGCAAAAATTCTGGTGTTGACTGTCCCTTTAACTGAATCATGAAACTTTAATTTTGACTTCACTGTTCCTTTAAATGTTTACAAATAATTGCAGAAGTTAAAGGGACAGTCTAGTCAGAATTAAACTTTCCAGATAGGGCATGTAACAACTTTCCAATTTACTTTTATCATCAAATTTGCTTTATTGCCTTAGTATTCTTTCACGTAAGCTAAACCTAGGTAGGCTAATATGCTAATGTCTAAGCCCTTGAAGGCTGCCTCTTATCTGAATGCATTTGTATACTTTTTACAGCTAGAGGGTGTTAGTTCACATGTGCAATATATAACATTGTGCTCATGCTCATGGAGTTACCTAGGAGCCAGCACTGATTGGCTAAAATTCAAGTCTGTCATAAGAAATGAAATAAGGGAGTAGTCTGCAGAGGCTTAAATACAAGGTAATCACAGAGGTAAAACGTATATTATTATAACAGTGTTAGTTATGCAAAACTGGGGAATTGGTAATAACGGGATTATCTATCTTTTTAAACAATAACAATTCTGGAGTAGACTGTCCCTTTAAAGAGCTCCAAAAAAATCCATAATTTTGTAGGACAGCTTTTGTTTCAGACCACTACTCCACAGCTTCTCCTTTCCCCTCTTAAAGTAAATGTTTAGATGCACATATACAAATAATATATATATATATATATATATATATATATATATATATATATATATATATATATATATGTGTGTGTGTGTGTGTGTGTGTTACGGGTAAAGTCAGAGATCTGGGTAATCCTAGGATTACCCGGATAAACCTAACATTACCCAAGTGGCTGTGGGTAAAGCCCGATGTAATTTAATTCCCCCATCGTCACAATTTTTTTGCCTTTGCCTGGGGGGTTCAAGGAAGGCACTCCGCCAATCCTCTGGCATCCACCCCAAGTGAACCTTGGGGAATGAGGTTTACAAGGTGGATGCAAAAAAGATAGTGAATTACAGTGCATCGTAAATATATGTTTGAAGCTGTGACTCGCTGCACTCTGAGAAGATTTATCATGTTTCATCGGGCTTTACCCACATATATACACACAGACACATCTCTTCACTGTATGTCTATTTTATTCATTGTTTGGCATTTGAGGACTTCTTGTATCAGACATTAAAATAATATGCCAACCATAAATCTCAAAAGCATTAAGGGAATATTACAAACTTTAATATAATACCTTTTTTAATGGACATGTATAAACTGCTGAGTTTATTAACTCTTTACATATTAATTAAAATATGGCTTGGCAAAACCCAGAAGCTACAGCACTTTTTTTTTATTTTTATTTTTTAAATAGTTTATCTTTTTTAATACATAATCTTACATCCAACTACTTAAACAAATACAACATACAAAAAAAGAACATTCTGGCAGGGTACAGACCCTAATATGTGTTCCAGATAACATAGTATCATTTTAAGAGAAAACAGAAGAAGAGATATATAGACATATTTCCATAAGTGGACCTTTCCTTTGGCCCCTTATTTTTTAATCATACAGGATGTACTATATTCCAACAATAATTGTATAACTTCTTGTTATAGGTAGTCTTTCACTTCTTATTACCAACGCAAGAGGAAGGAAAGGGAAAGAAGGCACAGCTCTTAACATGTGTTCTTAAGTATTTGAATTATTCTTTATATGTATATAATAAGGTTCCATGACAAAAAGTGTATGATTTGCTCATAGGTTTCATACACATTTACCAATTATAAAAAAAGATAAAAGACAAAAAACAAAAGCTGTTATCTTGATCACACAATAAGCCTGCTTGTTCTTTATTTTCCCATGAGGATGCTTACTGTGTTGAAGTTCCTGTTAGGATCTCAAGAATTATTTGGATAGAAACCACATCTATTATAACTCTTAAGAAAAACTTATTACATTCATAATAATATTTTCATACACATAAAATGTTTACTGCTGTTGTTTTAAGAAGATATAACCCCAATGTAAATACAGAATAAAAATCTTACCTATCTAAATCTACACAACCTGTCCATGCTACTACTCTGCTAAGAAGTTACATTTTAAGATGAAGACACAACAAACAAAAATCACATTTCCAGACATGACATAGTCCATGAAATATCCATTGCCCAGCTGAAGGCCTCAGATAAAGAGTTGAATCTAAGTAGGGAACAATGTTTTCTTTATCTTTGTTAAATTGGTTCCCCAAGCCTTTCATCTCCATTTTTTATTTTATTTTTGTTGAGTTTGGCGCAAGAAAAAGTGAAACATTTTAGAGCCTCAGCTTTCTGAGGAAACAAGAAAGTGTCCTAAGTAAAACAAACTGCTAACACTAATTGGATAGAAACCAGGGATACACAGATAAAAAAATAACATTGACATAGACAGAGTTGATGAGATCTTAAAACAACAGTGGATCATCCTGATGTTTGTAAAGTGGGTCAATAACACTGGATAATAAAGTAAGATGAAAGTTGTTCTTTATCTTCCACTATGTTTTGGAGCACATCCCTAAAGAAATGGCAAGATCACAGAAACAATGGACCATTTTGTTGCATAACTATTATTTCAGGCTATTAAAACAACACAGAAGATAGTAACTATACAAAAGACTTTGCTACTTAAATGGATATAAAACAGTCACCTTTAGTAAAAACAATTATGTTAAATCAAAGTAAACAAAAAAAAAAAAAAGAAATAGATTGTGTAAAAAAACAGCAAACAACTTGTGTTCTTACAAAACGAGCACTTAGAATTTCTCATTGTAGCCTTTGTCCTCAGGGAAATAAGAGAGGAGACAGTTTTGCATTCTTCCTCTTCCGAGCATGAGCAAAACAAACTTACTGTCTCCCTACCATTAAATAATAGTAAACCAGCTCAAGTTACTCTAGAAGATTTATGACATCAAGCTTTGTAAGCCTTCCTGCAGAGACCCCAGCCTCCTTGTAGGATGTGTTAGGAAGTAATGGACACTGCACAAATGAAGTTGAAAAAAGGAAATAAAAGCTCAAATAATTTAAGAATTATTGAATTATACATAGTATAATGTAGTGCTTATATGTATTATAACAATGAAACAGACTGTTAAATATCCCAGAAACAGAAAAATCAAAATTGAATCACACATAAACTGTATCAAAACAACTATCAGTGAGGCTGACATGGAACGTGCAAGATCCCAAACCTTAAAGGAACACTAAATACATTTCATGCACCCCCTCTAATCATGGGTGCTGCCATTATGGACCCTAGGTTACACTGCAGGTATTTGAAGGATAGTTGCTGCAAATGTGGAAACAAACACTGGAAGGTAGTGATAAATAGATAGATTCCAACATGGCAGCACCTGTGACTAGAGGGAGGTGAGAAATAACCTCAATACAATGCTTAGAAAATGTATTTAGTATTTAACGTCCCTTTAACTCAAAATTCTACACAGTGATTGGTTCTTCAAAAAAGCAACTCATTTATATCTGTCACTAATTAGCCAAATCACAAGAGATAAAATAACCACCACATTAAAGAAGCTTAAAGGGACAGTATACACTAATTTTCATATAACTGCATGTAATAGACACTACTATAAAGAAGAATATACACAGATACTGATATAAAAATCGAGTATAAAACCTTTTAAAGACTTACCTAGAAGCTCCCAATTTAGCACTGTTGATGAGGTTAGGCTGGGACACTCAGTAAAAGGGCTGGGAAAGCAGTAAAAGCAGTACACATATGTATGTATCTCTATGTTATATAGTACTTTGTCTGCCTTTTTTTTCCAACACCTGAGACCTCATATCTTTGAGCCCATATTAATTTTTTATGCAATATTTTTTGTAATAATTTGTATTAGATGGTGTTATTATGATTGTAACTGTACTTTGTAACATATTTTAAATGCGTTTTGTGACACTTTTTTTTATTTTTTAAACAGTTAATCAGAGCTCTGAGTACACTTTAACCCAACAGGTGTTAACTTGAATTGCACTCAAGCGATTGTGTTTTCTTTCAACTTGTAATACTACAGCAATTTAACCTATGCGCAAACAAACAAGAAAACCTGATATCGCTTTTGCGCAAACATTTGCGCTCCACTCATAGGGGACAATTTACGAAATGTCGGGCAGAAATGATTCGCTATAGCAAACCATGTCCGCCCGACACCTCTATGCTGTCAGCATTTAACATTGCACAAGCATTTCTTATGAAATGCGTGTGCAATGCCACCCCCTGCACGGGGGTGTCAATCATCTAAAAGGTGGCGGACCGCTGCTTCTTAACTGCCGTTTCCAGTGATCTGGAAACTACGGGCAGATAAAGCAGCATCCACTGCTTATTAAATCCTCCCCATCATCTGGCCATTTATGTTTAAAACAATAAACAAAAAAATGAGAGTAATATAGTAATATATACATATCCAAAGCTCTTATGTCAAAAAGAAAAATGGAAAGTGCTGGTATTGCAGTGATCATACAAATTACTTTTTCTTTTGAGATGCCCTCAAAGCTTTAGAAAAACTCCACATATCCCCCAAATGTTGAATGGAGATTTCTACCCAAAATGTTTCACTGGAGTTGTAATATCTTCTTCAGGTGCAGTTTAATAATAGTTTTCCTGAGGAAGGTGGTGTAGAGCCACTGAAAGGCATTGGGCAGAAAAAGAAGACTTTGCTGTGTTTTTGTCAATAAAACTGTGGGCCTGTATTATTCATTAGCAACCATAAGTAGTTTCTCTTTTATGGAGAGATAACACATAAGGAATCTATCAAATCTCTGTTATTAGGCAAGATGGCGGGGCCTGATGGCTTCCCTACCAAGTTTTATCGGATATTACACACTCAAGTGTCCCCTATTCTAACTAAAATATACAATGACTTTATGCAGATCGATGACCGACCCTCTACCACCTTCTCTTCTGACTTCATTACCCTGATCCAGAAGCCTGGCAAGGACCACTCATTACAGGGGTCCTACCATCCTATCTCTCTCCTCAATACAGACTACAAAATCTTTACAAAAATCCTTGCAAATCGTCTTAAAGATATACTAACCTCATTGATACAGCTTGACCAAACAGGTTTTGTATCCCACCGCACCTCTGTGACCAATTTTAGACATGTGCTACATGTCATAAATCACTATTGGGCGAGAGCTAGGCAGGACACTGCGAAGGCACACTCTGAGGCTTTTCTTCTGTCCCTCGACGCGTTGAGTGGGCATACCTCTTTGAGGCACTGGATAGATTTCACTTCCGAGCCCCCTTCCTACATGCATTTCATAATATATATTCCAATCCCACGGCCCGAATCTCGGTCAATGGACTTTTCTCTCCAGACTTCACACTGGAGAGAGGTACCAGACAGGGGTGCCCTTTGTCACCTCTGATCTTTGACTTCGCATTAGAACCCTTACCTGTTAAATTAAGACAAGTCTTTCCGGGGGTGTCAATTGAAGGCAGTGTTCACAAGTTTGCGCTATACGCAGACGACATGCTCCTGTTTGTTGACACCCCAAGTACTTACATACCTATTCTTTTAGAGACACTGACAATTCTCAGTTTATAAAATTAATAACTCCAAGTTGGAAGTCCTATGGTTAAGCCGCCATGCCTCAGTGACAAACTCCTACCTCTTTATCAAAGTGCCTAACTCACTTACTTACTTATGTATACACTTACCCAAAAACCCAAACAAGTTATATGATTTAAATATTGCAAGTCAATGTACCTCACTTCAGACACTGCTAACAACCTGGAAGAACCTCCCTCTGAGCTTCATCAGCCGTGTAAACTTACTAAAAATGTCCCTACTTCCAAAGCTTTTATATCCACTGCTTACGCTGCCACTTCTGATTAATAAAAGAGATATCAAAGGCTTAGAAAAAGCTATTGGCACATTCTTATGGCGGGGGAAAAAACCTAGAGTGGCAGCATGTAATCTGCATCTCTCTTACTCAAATGGAGGGTTGGGATTAACACATATCAAATATTATAATTGGGCTACTTTGCTGAGATTAGTAACTGACTGGCAACTCAACACAGCCCATTTTTATGACAGAACGTTTGAAGAATCAGAGACAGTGCCTTATGTCCTGTCTTATCTCCCATACTGCCCAACAAAAGCTTTACCACCACAAGTCAAGAATGGTATTCTATACAGAGACCGTCTTAGGGCCTGGACCCTTGCCCATAGGATGCTACAATTCCCACAGTCTTCCCTGAAATATACTCTCTCTGTGCAAAGAAAATCACAAAGACAAGGGCGCCTCCTCGTGTGATTCAGTTTAGACAAATGTAAAAAGAGGTGAATACAGATTTTATACTCACAAGTAAAGCAGCACTCTGTTGTGCTTAAAGAGGCAGACTGGGAGTTCACAGTGTCCCAGTTCACTGACCAAGGCAGTGCAACAAATCACTCCAGGGTAGATTTCAATCAAGCTCAGGCTCTCAGCGAAGAGTTAAAATACCATACCATAATGGTGCAGTAAAATACAATATAAAATGTCACAAATGTGACCGTAACAATGGATAAACAAGCAACTAGTTCTCAGATCTCTGTCTGTTTCCTCAGGCTTCTATCCAAAGACTGAGATCTCATCACATCACATTTGATGAGAGTCCATGTCTCATTTTTTTTGTAATTGTCATTATTATTTTGTCTTTATACATTATTATCTGATCATTTTATATTATTTTTATAGTGTTTATTGTTTTTACTATACTTCAGTATTATCCTACAGATTGTTGTAATACATCTATATTTATATTAGGCCTTGGTTGGCCTTTTTTAAAAAATTATATTTTTAAAAATGATATATTTCTTCTAGCGCCCCCTAGAGTTACGCTTGCATAGTGTAACAGGTATTTCTATTCCCTGAAATATAGACCTCTGATTGGAAACAGGGATTCCCTGCAGGAAACGAACATGCTCCCTTTATTACATGGCAGGAGAGGGAATTTGAGAGGGTGGGAGATGCTCTGGACCCCTCGTTGCACACCATCAGATCCTTCAAGATGCCCAGTGCTCTGACATTATATTAGTTGGAAAAAAACAACCCACATTTTTGGACTCCTGCACCCTTCATAACTTCCCAAATGGCATTTTGGTATGGGCCACTTTTCAATTACAGACTTTTATCAAGAGCTCCTCAGACAACACACACTCAAAATCGAGAGTGAAACACTAAAGAGGCTGCAGCTGGATATCACTGATGATATTAACGCCAACAATCTCAAAAATAGTCTTGAACAAGCTAGGAAAGCCACTATATTGCTTGCACAACGGGAGGGCCAAGTTAGACTACTTAACAAAGACTACATTACTCCCTGCAAATGGGTGATGTAGAATCCCACACACCCAAACTGCTGCATTAAATGTCACTACCCCAACCCCTCCTTAGTTCACTATTTTTATGAATGCCCAAAAGTCAAAAGCTTTTGGAGCTGCCTACAATACTGGCTTAAAAAACAAATGGCCATAGACCTTGTATTCACTCCCACCAATATCTATCTTTTCAAATGGGCTAATATCCACAGCAAATTACACCCCCTACTAACGCTATTAACCTTAATTGCCAGACAGTGTATCCTTTCTTTATGGTGCTCCAGACTTTCTCCATCTATAACACAATTTAAAAAACACTTATACAAACACATATATAATGAAAAACTTGATGTCCTTCAAGACACCAAACACAGATTATACCCTTTTTTTTAGAAAATTGAAGACTTTCATAGATACATTACCACTGGGAGAACAAAGACAAATCCTTAAGCCATTCCTACATCACAAACATACTGTCAACTACACTGGGAGGAGACTGAGCAGCGTTATATGAGGTTCCACCATCATCTAACCCTAATTACGATCCTGAAGGGATTCTTATTAAAACTTTCTTCTAAACCCCCCCCCCTTTTTTTCTCCCTATATACTAGAGATGCAATATTGCTATTATGACTCACTAGATACTGAGGAAACAAGATACTGAGGAAAGTTTAAAACTGTAATGATTTGCTAGGTTAATTGGTTTATATGTTTATTGTTCTGTATTATTAAAATAATGAGGGATCAGTGCAGGTACTCATTTAATCTATCTTTCTACCTTTTTCAGATTTACCTAATGATATAACTGGTTAGGTTGTATTAAAATGCAAAATAAGGCGACTACTGTTATGTCTCTCCTATCCATGTTGTAAACTTTAAGTGGAAATGTATATTAATTATACGAAGATGTATTTATGCAATGATCTTGTACCAGTGGTGATGTGTGACCTAAAAAAAAAAGTATTTAAAAAAAAAAAACAAACATAAGAAATTTATATGAGGGCTGCAATGACAGCCGGGTTTTCAACAGGGCATATATTAGCGAGTATTTGTTTTTGATATTGTAGAATTTATTGTTCATTTTATTTTATTTATTGTATAATTTATAATCTACAGCATCCATAAGATTTTGGTTGTGCTCTCTGATTCAGTCCTTAGATACTGAAAAGTGCTATACATGATTAAAAAATAAACAAACAAAAACTTAAAGGGACATTTACGTTTGTGTAAATAAAAATATTGCTTTGCCTATGCTCCATAGAGAGACTTAAAAGAAAAATTTGTAACCTATATGTAAATTGCCTAAACCAGTTAATTGATTTGCAGCATTTGCCAGTTACAGAGTTTGCTTTTTTAGCATCTGTTTTGGGCGTAAAACAAGCTCCGTTCTTATACAAAAAGTTACAAAATAAAATGGTAGCTGCATTTTCAGGGTTTTTTTTGGTTGAAAGGCTACATTTTGGATCACCACAATAGTGCAATTTCGGGTCTCTCTCACACTTCTAAACGAAATTTCAGATGCTTGAAAAAAGCACTATCTACACTAGGGAGCCAAAAACTTATTGGCGATCACAATCTGTTTTCAGCTCACTTTTCAAGTACTTTTCCTGTTCTGAAATGGCCAATGGAGACGTTTTAGAGGTTTGGTAACATACGTAGGATTGATTCATTAATCCTCCATTCATTCCTATTGGAGAGGCTGGATACAGTCAACAGGGTATATTGGCAAATGTATGTAAATGTGATGACTACGTGTTAGCATGTACAGCTAAGGACAATTGCATTATAATTATATAATACAAAGAAAACAAAGTAAGTCACCCATAAAAGTGTGTGTGTATATATATATATATATATATATATATATATACAGTACATAGATAGATAGATAGATAGATAGATAGAGTAAACCATTGCCCGTTGCTTTATGTATGAATGGTATTTCCTTTTCAAAGTTTGCAGCCCCCCAAAAAAAGAAGATTTATGTTTCTGGGGCTTTTTTTTTTATAAAGAGAGTTTGTCCTTCCAAATGAGATTGGAAGACATAGTCATTTACCTAAAACGATTACATTTACATGCAGCCTGCATACTAGATGTTTATTTTATGCCTGCAAAAGCCTGTCAATCATTATCCTCTCTGCTGCACCTGGAATTCTGAGGTTTGTGTATATTTTATGATGTGTGGTGAAATGGTTCAGCGGCTGTATTAGCTAATTGCATAGTTATTTGTAGGAGGAGGAAGAATGTTTTTACACATGAACCAGTAAGTCCACTAAAATGAACGGGTATGTCTCAAAGTCTTAAAGCCATCATATTCATAAAGGGACATAACATCATTAATCCTTTAAAATATAATACAATCAAATTAACAGATTTATCTTTGTACTTTTAGGAAATCCATAAAATTCATGCATTTTAAAAGAAAGAAAAAAAATCATTCTAAGGCTGTGTTGAACATAGAAATAAAAAATGAATATGTTAAATGAAATTGTTGTCATGTCTTCTCAATTTACTATTATTTTCGTGGTGTTTTCTTTGTTACATTTTTACTGTACATATTTTCAAACCATAATGCTGAGGAACATGGAAGTAAAATATTCATCTTTAACTTGCTCTTAGTATTAAAGGAATATACTACTAAATACGAAAACTGGGCTAATTACATAGCTCAAAGCTATTTCTAACATTGGACCAGGGCTAATAAACCCAGTTCTGTATTAATTGAAATCTCCTTTTAATATTTTACACTATCCTACCCAAGTACTGTTAATGTATTCACAGTTAACTATTTAAAGGGACATTGTAACGTAAAATTGTTTTCCCTTAATATGTTTCTACTGACTTGTTATACCATCGGGGAAATTGTCCTTTGGGATTTTTTTGTTTATGAAATACCTGTTTCTGCTGGTTGACCCTACAACCCAATACAACGGGCTGAGCGAGTATGGAGAGCGAGTATCCAAAATATTAATTACACTGAAAGAAAAACCTATGCAAGTAAAAGAAGCAGCAGTTTTAAGGTGCAGTGCACTGAAAACAGCATATTTTATTTGTATTAGGTGTAATATTCAAGTTTAAACATATTCCAGGGTTCTCACTGTGTACTTCATCCTCCATTACAAACTTTTACGTAGCTCTCATTATTTTTATGGGAGACAGCTCACCACTCGCAGGGACTGCCCCTTTTCTTTGATAATTGCACCGAGACTGTGCCTGTGAGTCTAAACGTTGCTCATCACATCTAGAGAGAACCATTGAAAATGAACAATTTAGTACCTCTCTCTCACAGCCCCCACTAAGAGAATGATTTGATCTATGCCTTCTTTTTTACAGAAATGTTCACTATAGGAAAGGATACAACAGGCAAAATAATCTATTTCAAATTACAAAATAAAGTTAAAAGAGCTATTTGTAAACAATTTAATACACTCTGGCAGATAAAATGGATCACTGAAAACACATTACAGGGGAGAAACAAAATGCAGTACACTGTCCCTTTAACAATGTCTGAATGCTTCTGTTCAAGCCTGCGGTTTGTTGGACCACTGCTCCGTGAGCTTTCTGCCACCTCAGAGGTTGTGGACTTAAAGGGATATGAAACCCAAATGTTTTCATTTATGATTTAGACAAAGCATACAATTTTAATACATTTTCCAATTTACTTCTATTATTTAATTTGCTTCCTTCTCTTGTTATCTTTTGCTGAAAGGTTTATCTAGGAAAGGTCAGGAGCAGCAAAGAACACACACACACACACACATATATATATATATATATATATATATATATATATATATATATATATATATATATATATACTGATTGTCATTGGCTGACCCATGTGTTCAGTTAGAAACCAGTAGTGCATTGCTGCTCCTTTAACAAATGATACCAAGGGAATGAAGCAAAGTTGATAATAGTTAAACTGGAAAGTTTAAAATTGTATGTATGTAATTGTACCTAAATCATGAAAGAATTTTTGGGGGTTTCATGTCCCATTAAAACATCCCAGACTCATTTGTATGGGAGTGTGAACAATTTCTACTCTCATGCAACTAATTGCTTGTACAGTAACATTGTAATAAATTTCAGCTTTAGACTCACTCCATAGGAAAGCAGATGGACAGGTCCTAATTCTTTTTTTTTGTACACTAGATTTTCCTCTGCATAAATGTTTTGAAGATAATCCATGTGTATAGCCCATCTGGGAGTGTTTTTGTAACAATGTATAATTTTGCTTATTTTTTAATAACAATGTTCATATTTTTAGACTCCTAACCAAGCCCCAAAGTTTTAGATCTACACACGTGTTTACAGACTCCTGCTGGCTCCTGTTTGTATTATCTGTTTTTTGATATGCAGGGAAGGGGGAGTAGAGGAGGGTCTGCTGTTCCTGTTTTCTTTGCCCCTTTCACTGGGTGTCCCAGCCTAACTTCATTAACAGTGCTAAACAGGGAGCTTCTAAGTACGTTTTTGAAAAGTTTTATACTGGATTTCTAAATCTGCATATTCTTCTTTATAGTAGTGTTTATTACATGCAGTTATATGAAAATTTGTATATACTGTCTCTTTAAAGTGTGTTATTTTGTCATAAGCAATTGCTCCTACCATCTTTCTATATTGCCCATGTGTATATTTATATAAAAGAATCAAATCACCCTTCATGCACCTCTCTTCATGAGTAATCAGACCCAATGTAGCCAACTTCTACCTCAATCCCTTTGTTAGTTTTATAGACCTCCCTGAATCCTTTCTAGTTCTGCAATATCATATCTGTCCCCCAAAACTGTACTCCATACTTATCATGATATCTGAGTACAGGTTTATATAGGGGCAATTTATTCTCTTGTATCCATGCCCCTTTTTATACAAACTAATATATTTGCCTTAGAAGCTGATGCCTGGCCTTGATCACTACTTTTAAACCCCTAAATCCCTTTCAACCTCTGTTTCACTAAACCTTTTTCCATCTAAGTAGTAACAGGTAGTGTGGTTATTTTTGCATATTGGAAAGTCTCTTAAAACCCCATGCTCTATCTGAATGATGAATGTTCAGTTTTGACTTTAGTGTCCCTTTAAAGGGATAGTAAAGTTAAAATTAAACTTTCAAGAAATAGAGCATGCAGTTGTAAGATACCTTTTGAATGCCTTTTTTTCTGAAGCACCAGCTACTATTGTGTATGTGCTAGAGTTCACAGTGCATACATATATTAGCAATGCGTACTCTGTTGGCCCTCTACAAATAACCGAAAACAATAATAATAATATATGATTGGTTGTCACACAATATATAGGGCTGACAAATTGAAGAAAAATATTAAATTTGTCAGATTAAGAGCTAAGTGCTATCCTCAGGGCCGCCACTAGAAATTTTGGGGCCCCTTACTTAACCAATGATCAGGGCCCCCACCATTGACATGTGCAATTCTCAACCAAGTGACTAAAATGTATATGCACTTTATTCTTAAGTGAAGTCAAACTTGGAAATGTTGTGAAGGTAGTAACACACAAACACAGAACTCAATAATAAGGTCAAAATGTCCTAAAAAGGAACAGACAATGGACACACACAAACTCAAACAAAAACTTGCACATACACCCAAGGAAACACCCACAGAGGCAGCCTCAGAAAACACACAAAGACATACACACTCACAGACACCCACAGAAAACACACAAAGACACACACACAGACACTCACAGAAAACACACAAAGATATACATACACACACACACACCCTCACAGTGACATCCACAGAAAATGCACAAAGACAGACATATAAACCCTCACAGAGAGACCCACGGAAAAGAAATGCATACACATTCATAGAGACGCCAACAAAAGCACAAATACATAAACACAGACACCCACAGAAACACTCACAGGAGGTAAAATTTCTGCACATTGCCATCCCCTAAATCAACAGTGTGTGACATGCATGATAAAAAAAATAGCAGAAATTAAGAGACTCCTTTTTTAAAGAATCATATTTGTAAATGAGGAAACAAAAATACTTATGTGAATTCAAAATTGTAGAAGGGGTAGATGAAGAAAAGTACTTTTGAAAGGTTGACATATGTTTGGGGGGTTTCCCCCCATTTTCCCCAACCAAGAGCACCACTTCAAATCTGTAAGTTGTACTTATGGATTTTGAAAATGCTGTACTCTATATGGTCTTGGTGGAACGATAAGCTGTGGTACTCAGTCTCATACCATTAGATCTGGTTAAATGCAGTATTTAGGCTTGTTTGTATGTATTTCAAAATTACGTCAGCTGTATTGTAAACTGAACAGTGTTAAGTTAACCTGACTCATTTCAAACACTGAGCAATCTTAGCCTGAGAGTACAAGATTTTATGCAGATGTAAAAATCTTAGATAAAATGCCTCCTGGCATCTGGAAAGTCCTTGCATAAAGGGGCAGTAAACTGGAATGTAATATATACAGTGTATATATATATATATATATATATATATATATATAAAAAAAATTTAAAAAATCATATCTGCCAAAAGGGCACCTACCATTTGTGTATTGAGGAGCAAACATTTCTGCATGATTTTAAATATAGAATTTCTACAGCATTGTCAAATAATCATAAATACACTGCTGCATATTGCTAAAAAAATGTGTTTTTATGGACCCCTGGCCCCACCATACAACTACCACACTGAATTTACAATCTGAAATTGCACAAATAAATAAAAAAAATATTTACTAAGTAATCCTACTTACTCTGCAAATGAAAGTGATCTTCCATCTGACTCAGGCACACACTGTTCAAACTGAAGTGCCAAGTCTGTCTCACACTCTGCATAGTGGTTTAGAGCACACTCACTGTAGCGCCCTCTGGTGGCTGCCAAAATGTAAAAAAAAAAAAAATGTTTTTTTTTTTTAAATAATAGTTGTGCTTGCCTCATGGGGCCCCCCTGGCCCACTGGGCCCCTGACAGGAGTCACCCTATTCAACCCCTGATGGCAGCCCTGGCTATCATATTGCTTTTTTATTATGAACCTGTTGATTATGCAATTCTGTTATGTTTAAGAGACAAGTTGTTTCTACTTTAAAACATTACAGCAGAATCTTTTCTTTATTCTCCTGAAAAATTAGAGTTTACTCTACCGGACAAACTATATTAAGAGCATAGTTACTAAAAGTAACAAAAAATAAATATATATATATATATAAAAAATAAAATAAAAAGGACTAATAAGACAAGGGATGGGCAAAGTTTGGATATTGATAAACAGTTGCAGCAAACAATATGTTAATTTGTTTTAAAAATGTTTAGACTTGGTTGATATGTTATTCTAGAACAAAACAAAATGTCTTCTAACTACAAGGTGTTTTACAACTCATTGGAAAAATCTAAGTAAGTATATAGTTCTATAAAAACTGAACTTTTTTGAAGAACAAAGCCAGACATGTCATGTATTGCAGTGTTAAAATAAAACATTAAAATGTCAAAATATTGTCTGTGCCTAAACCAGATCAAAACAGTGGATGTTGAACTCTAGTACATTCATAATAGTGATGCTGTCAAAATATTGGAGCATTTGGAGAGTAGGGCGGGCCAGTGCTCCACTGCGCAGTTTGCAGGCAGCACATAATGTGAGAAAGTCCAGTGCAGGGATTCTGTCTCACCCAGCTAGCTGTTCACCTGCATGTGGTAATTGACAGCAGGTGCTAATAAAAATCCTCAGTTAGGGATTCAGTCAGAGTGCCAGCAGTAAGGGAAACTGCAACACTCTCCTGAGAGACTGAGAGGAATTATCTCTAAAGGAAAAGTTTGAAAGGTCTGTGCATTTTTGTTTTTGTGAAAAGCCAACTCAGTGCAGATAGTTGTACTTGTTAGTAAGTGCTCAGTGGAGCAAGCCTCTTTTGTTTTGTTTATGTTTACTTTGCCTGTTTTTGCCAGACTTGTTAATAAACGGACTATATTTTTTTAAAGCTACAACCTTGTGTGGTTTTTCCAGCTTTGAAGACTGTGTGTTTGCAAGATCCCATGTCACATATGGTGGAGAATACTGGCAACACACTGATAGTCTGTTAAGGAAACAATACCACGTTTAAAATTGGAGGCAGTTGTACAGGCTTTACTACAGGCTACGACACACAGCAACAAGCCACTGTCACACAGCAACAGGCCACTGCCACACAGCAGCAAGCTACTGCCACCCAGCAAGAAAATATTTCAGTACTACAACAATGTGTATTAACACGAAGAGAAGAACAGCAGAATATCACACATGCCATGCAGCAGGAGATCCATGGCCTATCTGAGAGACTGGGCAGGTGTGCTGCAGAAATACCACATAGTACTAAGACTCTGAGAGTGAGTAACTATTTGCAAAAGATGGTGGCTACAGATGATGTAGAGGCTTACCTGATGGCTTTTGAAAGGACAGCCAAAAGAGAAGAGTGGCCTGCGTCTGCATGAGCAAGCCTCCTTGCACCATTTCTTAGTGGAGAACCTCAGAAGGTATATTATGATTTGGAGCCTGAGCGGGCCAGTGACTACAAAAAGCTAAAAGCAGAAATCTTGGCCCACCTAGGAGTAACAACAGCAATGAGGGCCCAGGGTCCTCATTCAGTTTCAGGAACAGGGTCTTAGTGTTTTATTGAAACGTAGAACGTTTCAATAAAACACTAAAGACTATGCTCAAAAAAGTAATTGATAAAGATGGGATAAACTGGAACTTCCTTTTGCCTTATTTAATGTTTTCTATCAGAGAGGTACCTCAAGCTTCTACTGGGTTTTCGCCCTTTAAACTCTTATATAGAAGACACCCCAGAGGGTTGCTAGACATAACTAAGGAGACTTGGGAACAGGAGTCAACCCCTAACATAAGTGTGATAGAACATATAACTCAGATGCAGGAACGAATTACAGCAATTATTCCTATAGTTAGAGAACACATGGAAAATGCCCAACAGCACCAGCAGAACAGCTATAACAGAAATGCCAGGGTTCGTGTGTTTAACTCAGTAGATAGAGTGCTAGTCCTAGTTCCCACAGTAGAGAACACATTTTTGGCAACATGGCATGATCCATATGAAGTCATTGACAGAGTGGGGAAAGGAGGTACAGATTTACCATGTGAATTTACTTAAGCCATGGAAAGAAAGAGAAACACTTGTGGCTGTAAAAACAGCAGACCTCCCTACAATGGAAAAGAATAAACCCGTAGTCAATATTTCAGAAACCCTGACTATTCACCAGAAGATGGAGGTAAAAGACTTCATCAGATTAAATACATATGTTTTCTCCGCAGTCCCAGGGAGAACTATGATAATAAATCATGACATTGTCACTGAACCGGGAAAAAGGATAAATCTAAAGCCATACAGAATACCTGAAGCCCAGAGGGAAGCAATCAAATCAGAAGTAAAGAAAATGCTGGAACTTGGGGTAATCAAAGAATCCCAAAGTGACTGGAATAGCTCAGTCGTGCTTGAATGCAATATCCAAGTTTGATGCATACCCCATGCCAAAGGTTGATGAACTTGTGGAGAGACTCGGGAGAGCCAGGTACTTTACCACATTGGATTTGACCAAGGGTTATTAAGTGCCGCTTACAGGATGGGCAAAGGAAAAGACTGCCTTCTCTACTCCAGATGGGCTCTTCCAATACAAGGTATTACCTTTTGGCCTACATGGTGCTCCAGCAACATTTCAAAGAATGATGGAACAGATCTTAAGGACACATGCTCATTATGCCACAGCTTACTTAGATGACGTGGTCATACATAGTGAAGATTGGGAGTCTCACTTGCCAAAAGTGCAAGCTGACCTTAATTCCATAAGAAAGGCCGGTCTGACAGCAAACCCTAGTAAATGTACCATTGGCTTGGAGGAGGCCAAGTATCTTGGCTATTCCATTGGAAGAGGAATAGTGAAGCCACAACATGCTAAAGTTGAAGCCATAAGGAATTGGCCACGACCTATGATGAATAAACAGGTTTATTTCTAACTTTGCTACTATAGCGGGTCCTTTAACTGACCTCACTAAAGCAAAAGCTCCAGTAATAGTGAAATGGTCCTCTGAAGCATTTCGAAACCTCAAGGAAGACATCTTGTAGGCAGCCGGTGTTAGTCACCCCTGATTTTTCAAAGGAGTTTGTTTTACAGATGGATGCCTCTGATATAGGTCTTGGAGCAGTGCTTTCCCAGGAAAGTCAAAGTGAAGAGCACCCGATACTATACCTCAATAGGAAACTTCAACCTAGAGAAAATAACTATTTGATTGTTGAAAAAGGAATGTCTAGCAAATAAATGGGCTGTTGAAACTCTAAATATTATTTGTTGGGCAGAAAATTTAGGCTAGTTACTGATCATGCACCGCTCAAATGGATGAGTCAAAATAAGGATAATAATAGTAGAGTTACACGCTGGTTCCTTAGTTTGCAGCCCTATCACTACTCAGTAGAACACAGGGTAGGTTGTAAACAGGGAAATGCTGATGGCCTTTCACGTATGCATATGATTTTGGCCATGGTCGCTCACCTCACTAGGTCTGAGCTGGGAGGGGAGGATGTGTGACAAAACCCAAGGCATAGTATTAGAAGGTGTCTATATTCCCACAAAAGTCCTGCAGTGCAGGGTATGGTTTGACAACCCCAGGGAGAATAGTTGTGTTTGTTTACCACATAACGGAAATATGTGATTTATTTCTGGGTCCCTGGGGTGGAGCATTTGGAGAATAGGGCGGGCAAGTGCTCCACCCCACAGTTTGCAGGCAGAACATCATGTGAGTAAGTCCAGTCCAGGAATTCCGTCTCACCCAGCTAGCTATTCACCTGCATGTGGTAATTGACAGCAGGTGCTAATAAAAATCCCCAGTCAGTGATTCAGTCAGAGTGCCAGCAGTAAGGGAAACTGCAACACTCTCCTGAGAGACTGAGAGGAATTATCTCTAAAGGAAAAGTTTGAAAGGTCTGTGCATTTTTGTTTTTGTGAAAAGCCAACTTAGTGCAGATAGTTGTACTTGTTAGTAAGTGCTCAGTGGAGCAAGCCTCTTTTGTTTTGCTAATGTTTATTTTGCCTGTTTTTGCCAGACCTGTTAATAAACTGACTATATTTTAATAAAGCTACAACCTTGGGTCGGGTTTCCAGCTTTGAAGACTGTGTGTTTGCAAGATCCCAGATAATATATATATATAATGTTTGTAGCATGATTTGTTAGAGCTACATGAAATAATAAAATCAGGAATGTCAGCCCTAACTAAAGCTGTGAAAAAGCCCTTTGTCTTTAACATGCAAAGTGCCTCTGGTCCCAGGTAACGTTACCAGTGCATTCCTGTTTGTCGTGTCCTATTTGATGAATATTTCTTTTTCATTTAAAAAAAATAAAATAAAAGTAGTCATAACAATAAAAAGTGAAATTAAGACCAGTATTCAGACTTTAAACATTAGGGATCGATTTAGCACTTTCTAATTTCAGACATGTCTGTTGTCTTGCTATCAAAAAATGAAATTAATTTGTTGCAATTGTTTTTTTAGTAGCCAAACTCTACCCACTTCTTGCCTCATTTGGAAGAGCCAATTAGGGATTGAGTCAGTAGCTGGCAAGGCTAGCCATGGTCATATTTAGTATAAAGTGTATTGTTTTTCAGTTGTTATCAGCTAAAGCCTATTAGCGACAGATGTGCAACAGGATTCGCCGTCTGTGTGCTTTTTTTTGTTCTGAGAATTAGAACAGCAACACTTCTCAGAGCTAATGTACATGAAAATGGGGTAAAATAAATAATGAAAGCATACTGCAAAGTTGCTTCACTACACATAACTGAACATTTTAAATTAAAATCTCAGGTTGTTTACTGCCCCTTTAAATTTGCAAGTTAATACCAATCTCCTTATGTAAAATGTGAAGTTGCAGAAAATGGAAAGCAATGAAAAGGGGGTAAAATAAATTATGAAAGCATACTGCAAAGTTGTTTCACTGCATGTAACTAAATATGTTAAATTAAAATCTCAAGTTGTTTACTGTCCCTATACATATACAAGTGAATACCAAGCTCCTTATCTAAAATGTGAAGTTGCAGAAAATGGAAAGCAATGTTAATGTATATGTTAAGCATACCTAACATGATAACTTTTTATGCCAGTGATCTTGAAACCAAAGAATTTTGGTGTAGTCTGTGGATATTATATACATTTAGTTCCTGATTAAGGGCTTCTCTCTGTATCTATGTGGCATGTTTATATATATATATATATATATATATATATATATATATATATACATACACACACATATATATATATATATATATATATATATATATATATATATATATATATATATATATATATATATTAGTATCTCACAAAAGTGAGTACCATCCCTCACATTTTTGTAAATATTTTATTATATCTTTTCATGCTTCTGAGCTCGTCTGGAGTTAGAAAATCACTACACCCTTGTATCGATACCACTCTATATTACATTTGCAGTAATATACTAGTAACATACTAGTTAAAAATATCAGCTCCTACAAACGTAATAGTTCATTCAATCTCTCTCAACTCACAATATAGAGGTTGAGCGGAATCAACCAATCAGGTTACACATTAACATCACCATTGACAGGTCTAATTTCCTGAACTCCACAATCTACAAAAAGACTTTCTACATAAACTGTGAGTAAAGAAACCCATATTGGGCGAAATTACACATATGGTAATGATGTTATCCCCAATTTAAAAGACTGTTCTGTAACCAATAAGTTGGTCTTAGAAAATTACTGTGTTGTGGTTTAAAATCGCAACAAAACAAAAATAGCAATATAAGAAAAGTCTCAAATTGTTACATCGCTTATGATAGAAAGACTATTGCAAAGCACCTATATTACATGAAAAAACGGTCATTTAAATTGTTTTTTAACACATTTTTTCCACTGCAGTGAGAAATTATTTTATATGATCGTTTTTATCCTCAGAGCTCTTTTATAATTATTATTTTTTTTATTATCATTGTTATATAGAATAAAATCATATATTCATTAAACTCATTACATTGTATTTATTATAATTTTACGGTTGCTCCATATATTATTATTATTTTACGGTTGCTCTATATATCTCATATACTTTGTCATTGTTTACAAATAATAATATTTATCACTATAAGGTCACATAAATATATCTTACATATTTTGTCATTGTTTACACTCAAAATTGGTATCACCTCTCACTTAAACACAAATTATTATTTTTTATCTCTTTATTTATAATTGTATAAAATATAATACATTTATATACCTTTATCCGGTATATTTCAATCTTTTCTCCAATACCCGACACTACACATTGTTATCACATATTATTCCCTATCACATAAAATTGTGTTATACGAACTATTATCATTACGAATATCGTTTTAGTATTTATCACTCTCCCTCAAATATATACGTATATACAAATAAACCAGCTCCCCTTACTTGTTTATATTTATGCTTCTGAGCTCACCTAGGATTACTCTCTAACTTCCACTGATACTGTATGTTAGTTTTAATTTAAATTAATTTTGCATTATATTTATGCAGACAATACACATTTTAGCATGTGTAAATGCAGATTTTTTTGTTTTGTTTATCAAGGTAAAAGGGAGGTAATGTATGTAAATGTGTTATGTGGATACGGGCAGATAGAAATAATTTAGAATGTTCTCAGTAATTCCTTGTTTTGTGTTGAATGTACAAACCCCACTTGATCATTTAATTCTACACACAGACTATTCAGACCTTTTCCATTCCTTGTTAAGGGGTTGTGTGTGTACACACACATATATATATATATATATATATATATATATATATATATATATACACACAGTATCTCACAAAAGTGAGTACACCCCTCACATTTTTGTAAATATTTTATTATATCTTTTCATGTGACAACACTGAAGAAATGACACTTTGCTACAATGTAAAGTAGTGAGTGTACAGCCTGTATAACAGTGTAAATTTGCTGTCTCCTCAAAATAACTCAACACACAGCCATTAATGTCTAAACCGTTGGATACAAAAGTGAGTACACCCCTAAGTGGAAATGTCCAAATTGGGCCCAATTAGCCATTCTTCCTCCCAGATGTCATGTGACTCTTTAGCGTTACAAGGTCTCAGGTGTGAATGGGGAGCAGGTGTGTTAAATTTGGTGTTATCGCTGTCACACTCTCTTATACTGGTCACTGGAAGTTCAACACGGTACCTAATGGCAAAGAACTCTCTGAGGATCTGAAAAAAAAGAATTGTTGCTCTACATAAAGATGGGCTAGGCTATAAGAAGATTGCAAACACCCTAAAACTGAGCTGCAGCACAGTTTCAAGACCATACAGTGGTTTCACAGGACAGGTTCCACTCAGAACAGGCCTCGCCATGGTCAACCAAAGAAGTTGAGTGCACATGCTCAGTGTCATATCCAGAGGTTGTCTTTGGGAAATAGACGTATGAGTGCTGCCAGCTTTGCTGCAGAGGTTAAAGGGGTGGGGGATCAGCCTGTCAGTGCTCAGACCATACACTGCACACTGCATCAAATTGGTCTGCATTGCTGTCATCCAAGAAGAAAGCCTCTTCTAAAGATGATGCACAAGAAAGCCCGCAAACAGTTTGCTGAAGACAAGCAAACTAAGGACATGGATTACTGGAACCATGTCCTGTGGTCTGATGAGACCAAGATAAACTTATTTGGGTCAGATGGTGTCAAGCGTGTGTGGCGGCAACCAAGTAAGGAGTACAAAGTGTATCTTGCTTACAGTTAAGCATGGTGGTGAGAGTCGTGGTCTGGGCCTGCATGAGTGCTGCTGGCACTGGGGAGCTGCAGTTCATTGAGGGAACCATGAATGCCAGCATGTACTGTGACGTTCTGAGCAGAGCATGATCACCCTCCCATCGGATACTGAGCCAAAGGGCAGTATACCAAAATGATAATGACCCCAAACACACCTCCAAGAAAACCACTGCCTTGCTAAAGAAGCTAAAGGTTAAAGCATATCTTCAGACCTAAACCTTATTGAGCATCCTCAAACGGAAGGTGGGGGAGTAAAAGGCCTCTAACATCCACCAGCTCTGTAATGTCATCATGGAAGAGTGGGAGAGGACCCCAGTGGCAACCTGTGAAGCTCTGGTGAACTCCATGCCCAAGAGGGTTAAGGCAGTGCTGGAAAATAATGTTGGCCACAAAAAAATTGACACTTTGGGCCCAATTTGGACATTTCCAGTTAGGGGTGTACTCACTTTTGTTGCCAACGGTTTAGACATTAATGGCTATGTGTTGAGTTATTTTGCAAATTTACACTGTTATACAGGCTGTACACTCACTACTTTACATTGTAGCAAAGTGTCATTTCTTCAGTGTTGTCACATGAAAAGATATAATAAAATATTTACAAAAATGTGAGGGGTGTACTCACTTTTGTGAGATACTGTGTGTGTATATATATATATATATATATATATATATATGTACACACACAACCCCTTAACAAGGAAAGGAAAAGGTCTGAATAGTCTGTGTGTAGAATTAGATGATCAAGTGGGGTTTGTACATTCAACACAAAACAAGGAATTACTGAGAACATTCTAAATTATTTCTATCTGCCCGTATCCACATAACACATTTAAATACATTACCTCCCTTTTACCTTGATAAACAAATCAAAAAAAATCTGCATTTACACATGCTAAAATGTGTATTGTCTGCATAAATAAAATGCAAAGTTAATATAAATTAAAACTAACATACAGTATCAGTGGAAGTTAGAGAGTAATCCTAGGTGAGCTCAGGAGCATGCACGTGTCTTCAGCCATTTGGCAACAGTTAGCAACAATGTTTATAGCAATGTTATACATAGTTTCAAATTCTGTTGTCATTATAGACTGCTAGAGACTTGTGCACACTCTTAAGCTCCTATCAGCCTACCTACGTTTACTCTTCAACAAAGGATACTAAGCGAAGAAAGCAAATTTGATAACAGAAGTAAATTGGAAAGTTGTTAAAATTCCATGCTATATCTGAATCATGAATGTTTAATCTTGACTTTACTGTCATTTTAATGCTCATTAACAAAAAATACTGTCTGATGATCTAAAGCTCTCCACTCTGGCGAGATTATCGATGAAGTCTCATCAGTCCTGCAAAGTCCATCCAATCATTTTAGAAAGGGACATTTTTGCTTAAGAGCTTTTTTATTTAGCTGTGCAGCATATGGAAGAGACACACATACCTTGCAATATAATGCTCTAAAAAAGTTCCTAAAGATTTTTAGTAATTTCTCTCCACACCGGCAAGATTTTGATCATCAGACCCTCAGTGAGCATTAGCAGGAAATACCTGAACTAATACGAATTAGCAAAAGTGTCTATCAAATGTCTATAGTAGGAAGTACACAACTCATAAAGTTTCAATTTCAATTTATACAGATTTTACTTCACATATTTGTTATGTAAATATAAATTTAGCAAGTTTAGCCGCTACCATATCATATAGGTGACAAAAATGGTTGGAGTGCACTACTAATTTCAGCAGTATTAGTAATACATTTAAAAAAATACTTTATTCAGAAAAAGACCCATACATAATTAATTAAATTAATACAAAGCCTTAAAGAGATATTAAACAATATGATATTGTAATATAAAATGTGTAGTTAAAAAAAACAACTTTGCAATGTACTTTCATTATTTATTTTGTTCCCTTTTCCTGTAATACATATAATTGTTGGTTTTCTATATTCCACCAAGTTTCTATAAAGTAATTTTTGCAGTATACTTCCATTAGAAACAATGCTTCTAGTTAAAGTTATTACTGTTTTTCCTGCAGCATATGCACATATCCTGTGAGGGCCTGTGCACCAGCAATCAAGCTCAGAGAGCTGAAGATAGTGTTTATTGATTCTGTGAAGATGTCATTTGTGTCATACAAGCTACCCATGTCCCTCTGAGAAGGTGTAGTGTTTGCTGGTGCACAGGCCCTCACGGCTATTTGTGTTTGCTGCAGAAACAAAGTATTACATTTTACTAGGAGCATTTTTGCTAATAATGCTTCAATTTCACGTTGAAATGCACCCATGCACATTTCAATTTTGGCCTTTCTATCCCTTTAAACTTGTCATAGATTTAGATAAAGTTTGTTATTCTGTATTCCACATTTAAATATCACAAGTGGTGTTTTTTTTTTATTTTTTTTTTATTTTAGCAACAGTGGAAAATGTTTTTACTTCAGTGGTGAAAAACACTTTAAGGGCACATTATAGTGATAAAATGATGTGCTCTAATTTGCAAGAACATTTTCTTTATCACTAGTGAACTGCAACCTTTGGGCCATATTACAAGTGGAGCGCTGACTGATTTTTTTGCTCATTCTCTAACTGCATTCATACTAAACTTTTTTTAACATGGCTGGGGTAGCGCACGTATTACAAGTTGAAAGTCAAAAGTAAGCAGGTCAACAAAACCCTATGCAAACTAACTTCAGGACTTCGGATAACATGACCTTGTTAACTTTTTCTGACATTTTATTATTATTATTTATATAAAATATTGTAGTCAGAAAGTGTTAATGAGTAATACTATATTTTAATCTATTTATGTTGTGTTTAGTTCAACTTTTTTAATCTTTATACTTTATGCAAGATCTTCAGACGCGCTACTCCGCTGTCACAATTTTGTTTGAGCACTGTTCAACTGCGTCCCACGCTAACAATAGCGTGCCACTTGTAATCTACCCCTGGAATGAGACATTTACACACATACTAAAAAGGACAGTGTAGTTACTTTCAGAAAGACTGCATTCGGATTTTTGTCTCATTATTCGCTTGGTATCCTTTATTGAAGGAGCAGCAATGCACTACTAGGAGCTAGCTGAAGACATCTGTAAACCAATAATAAGAGATATGTTTGTGCAGCCACCAATCAGCAGCTAGAACCTGAGCCTACCAAGGTATGCATTTCAACAAGGATACCAACAAACCAAAGCAAATTAGATAATAGAAGTAAATTGGAAAGTTATTTTAACGTGTATACTCTATCTGAAACATTAAAGAACATTTTTAAATTTCATGTCTATTTAAATAGATATTGTAGTAAGGCAGAAAATAACAGTGGAAAAAAATAGTTCTAATTTGTTAGAATATGTAATTTTTTTCATATTTGTTAGAAAATGTAATTTCTTCACTACTCACCCTGGAACACCATATGTTTAACACCACAAAGGTATTCAACACATAAAGGCCCACTTGGGACCCCCATCCATAGAAACTCCTAAGCAGAACACAGCCACTGATTGTCAGGGTCCTGTAGCTGCTCACTGATTGGCTCACTGGCTGTTTCCTGCTTAAGACCAGAGGTTCTCTGGTACTCCTAAAGGGACTTTGTCTATGTGTTTAACCTTGTTGTGGGGGTTAAACACAAAGTTTTAGTGTGAATAAATGGCATACACTGTTTGATTAGGCATTTTCCCACTACAATGTCCCTTTATGTTACAATATAAGCATCTTTCTCCTGCCCCCATGAATGAGTACATGCACACGCATGCTGCTTGCAACCAATTTTTTACCATGTATAAAAGGTACAAAGGGATTAAAACCAGGAGCAACATTTTAGCAAAACTCACATGGATTTTCTAAGACCTCTATATTACACTTTGAAGTAGAACAGTAGAAGAGCAAAGTACCATTTGTATTGTATTGTACTCTGTTGTATTAACCCTGTTAGGCTACACAAGGCACAAATGTGAGTAGCTGAAAGTATTTATATTTACTATACCATACACACTATTTTAGTATTAAATGTTCCTGTTAGTCATAATCAACAAACAACGCATTGATGCATTTATGCCCTTAAACATTTTTTTCATTGCTATTTCAGTCACTTTAATTTCTTTACAATTTGTTAAGTCAAAGATCAATGTCTGCTCAACAGATTGAAATGATGCTTTTTAAACATCTAAAATCATAAATGATACAGCATTTTTTAATTAATTTTTAATAAACCAGAATTACCATTTGTTATGATTTTCAATCACATTATTATTTTGCTATTAATAAAACAAGAAACATTTATAATTTTCTGCAAACTGGTTTATTTGGGTAGTCATCTAGTAACTTTGCAAATACAAAATAATAAATACTTAAACACATAAGAAAATGTGAGTTTACAGTCTACCTATGAAAATATTTTGTGGCTTCCATTATATTACCTAAAAGTTAATTTTGTCTTTGAACTGAACTAGACAGGAAGATAAAATGTAACTAGTATTTATCATAATCACACATCTTTCAAAGCATGCTTAACACTAATTGCAGCAATTACTCATAAGCCTTGAATACAACTATCATTTAAAAGAAAAAAAATCACAGGTTTTTGAGTTTTTGTTTCTGTTTTATTTTTTAAATAAACAACTGTGTGTGTGTGTGTGTGTGTGTGTGTATATACAAAAAAAATAGTATTTAATTTGCTTAATTCTGCTGGATTGACACAGTTTGGGAGGTATGTCCTGCTGTCATGCCTGCAGCCTCTTATTGTTCTGGTTTAAAGGGACTGACAAAACCCCAACCAAGCACTGCCAAGACACACCCACAGGCCCCCAAACATATTTACAGGTCTCTCAGGCACACCCACAGACCCCCAAACATATCCACAGGCTTCTCAGGCACACCCACAAACATATCCACAGACTTCTCAGGCACACCCACAAACATATCCACAGACTTCTCAGGCACACCCACAAACATATCCACAGGCTTCTCAGGCACACCCACAAATCTACAAACATATCTACAGGCTCTCAGGCACACCCACAGACACCCAAACATATCCACAGGTCTCTCAGGCACACCCACAGATCCCCAAACACATCCACAGGTCTCGCAGGTACACCCGTAGACCCCCAAACACATCCACAGGTCTTGCAGGCATACCCACAGACCCCCAAACATATCCACAGGTCTCAAAGACACACCCACAGACCCCCAAACATATCTACAGATCTCTCAGACATACCCACAGACCCCAAACATATCCACAAGTCTCTCAGGCACACCCACCACAGATCCCCAAACACATTCACAGGTCTCTCAGGAACACCCACAGATCCCCAAACACATCCACAGGTCTTGCAGGCATACCCGCAGACCCCCAAACACATCCACAGGTCTTGCAGGCATACCCACAGACCACTTGACAATACCCACAGACCTCCCAGGCACTCCCATGGCAAATCCATTGCTCTGTCCAACCTCCTGTCACCCAATCACTATATTATATAACACTTAAGAGACCAGCAAATACAGTAGATTTGCATAATCAACAAATGCATGATAAAAAGTCAATGCAATAGCACTTAGTCTAAACTTCAAATTAATTTTAGATTTTTTTCTGACAAATTTCAAAGTTATGTCCATTTCCCCTTCTCCTGTATCATTTGACAGCCATTAGCCAATCACAAATGCATATATGTATATTTTGTGAATTCTTGCACATGCTCAGTAGGAGCTGGTGACTTAAAAAGTGTAGATACAAAAATAACTGCACATTTTGTTAATGGAAGTAAATTGGAAAGTTGTTTAAAAACAGAATTTATGTTTACCTGATAAATTACTTTCTCCAACGGTGTGTCCGGTCCACGGCGTCATCCTTACTTGTGGGATATTCTCTTCCCCAACAGGAAATGGCAAAGAGCCCAGCAAAGCTGGTCACATGATCCCTCCTAGGCTCCGCCTACCCCAGTCATTCGACCGACGTTAAGGAGGAATATTTGCATAGGAGAAACCATATGGTACCGTGGTGACTGTAGTTAAAGAAAATAAATTATCAGACCTGATTAAAAAAACCAGGGCGGGCCGTGGACCGGACACACCGTTGGAGAAAGTAATTTATCAGGTAAACATAAATTCTGTTTTCTCCAACATAGGTGTGTCCGGTCCACGGCGTCATCCTTACTTGTGGGAACCAATTCCAAAGCTTTAGGACACGGATGAAGGGAGGGAGCAAATCAGGTCACCTAAATGGAAGGCACCACGGCTTGCAAAACCTTTCTCCCAAAAATAGCCTCAGAAGAAGCAAAAGTATCAAACTTGTAAAATTTGGTAAAAGTGTGCAGTGAAGACCAAGTCGCTGCCCTACATATCTGATCAACAGAAGCCTCGTTCTTGAAGGCCCATGTGGAAGCCACAGCCCTAGTGGAATGAGCCGTGATTCTTTCGGGAGGCTGCCGTCCGGCAGTCTCGTAAGCCAATCTGATGATGCTTTTAATCCAAAAAGAGAGAGAGGTAGAAGTTGCTTTTTGACCTCTCCTTTTACCGGAATAAACAACAAACAAGGAAGATGTTTGTCTAAAATCCTTTGTAGCATCTAAATAGAATTTTAGAGCGCGAACAACATCCAAATTGTGCAACAAACGTTCCTTCTTTGAAACTGGTTTCGGACACAGAGAAGGTACGATAATCTCCTGGTTAATGTTTTTGTTAGAAACAACTTTTGGAAGAAAACCAGGTTTAGTACGTAAAACCACCTTATCTGCATGGAACACCAGATAAGGAGGAGAACACTGCAGAGCAGATAATTCTGAAACTCTTCTAGCAGAAGAAATTGCAACTAAAAACAAAACTTTCCAAGATAATAACTTAATATCAACGGAATGTAAGGGTTCAAACGGAACCCCCTGAAGAACTGAAAGAACTAAGTTGAGACTCCAAGGAGGAGTCAAAGGTTTGTAAACAGGCTTAATTCTAACCAGAGCCTGAACAAAGGCTTGAACATCTGGCACAGCTGCCAGCTTTTTGTGAAGTAACACAGACAAGGCAGAAATCTGTCCCTTCAGGGAACTAGCAGATAATCCTTTTTCCAGTCCTTCTTGAAGGAAGGATAGAATCTTAGGAATCTTAACCTTGTCCCAAGGGAATCCTTTAGATTCACACCAACAGATATATTTTTTCCAAATTTTGTGGTAAATCTTTCTAGTTACAGGCTTTCTGGCCTGAACAAGAGTATCGATAACAGAATCTGAGAACCCTCGCTTCGATAAGATCAAGCGTTCAATCTCCAAGCAGTCAGCTGGAGTGAAACCAGATTCGGATGTTCGAACGGACCCTGAAGAAGAAGGTCTCGTCTCAAAGGTAGCTTCCAAGGTGGAGCCGATGACATATTCACCAGATCTGCATACCAAGTCCTGCGTGGCCACGCAGGAGCTGTCAAGATCACCGACGCCCTCTCCTGATTGATCCTGGCTACCAGCCTGGGGATGAGAGGAAACGGCGGGAACACATAAGCTAGTTTGAAGGTCCAAGGTGCTACTAGTGCATCCACTAGAGCCGCCTTGGGATCCCTGGATCTGGACCCGTAGCAAGGAACTTTGAAGTTCTGACGAGAGGCCATCAGATCCATGTCTGGAATGCCCCACAGCTGAGTGACTTGGGCAAAGATTTCCGGATGGAGTTCCCACTCCCCCGGATGCAATGTCTGACGACTCAGAAAATCCGCTTCCCAATTTTCCACTCCTGGGATGTGGATAGCAGACAGGTGGCAGGAGTGAGACTCCGCCCATAGAATGATTTTGGTCACTTCTTCCATCGCTAGGGAACTCCTTGTTCCCCCCTGATGGTTGATGTACGCAACAGTTGTCATGTTGTCTGATTGAAACCGTATGAACTTGGCCCTCGCTAGCTGAGGCCAAGCCTTGAGAGCATTGAATATCGCTCTCAGTTCCAGAATATTTATCGGTAGAAGAGATTCTTCCCGAGACCAAAGACCCTGAGCTTTCAGGGATCCCCAGACCGCGCCCCAGCCCATCAGACTGGCGTCGGTCGTGACGATGACCCACTCCGGACTGCGGAATGTCATCCCTTGTGACAGGTTGTCCAGGGACAGCCACCAACGGAGTGAGTCTCTGGTCCTCTGATTTACTTGTATCTTCGGAGACAAGTCTGTATAGTCCCCATTCCACTGACTGAGCATGCACAGTTGTAATGGTCTTAGATGAATGCGCGCAAAAGGAACTATGTCCATTGCCGCTACCATCAAACCGATCACTTCCATGCACTGCGCTATGGAAGGAAGAGGAACGGAATGAAGTATTTGACAAGAGTTTAGAAGTTTTGTTTTTCTGGCCTCTGTCAGAAAAATCCTCATTTCTAAGGAGTCTATTATTGTTCCCAAGAAGGGAACCCTTGTTGACGGAGATAGAGAACTCTTTTCCACGTTCACTTTCCATCCGTGAGATCTGAGAAAGGCCAGGACAATGTCCGTGTGAGCCTTTGCTTGAGGAAGGGACGACGCTTGAATCAGAATGTCGTCCAAGTAAGGTACTACAGCAATGCCCCTCGGTCTTAGCACAGCTAGAAGGGACCCTAGTACCTTTGTGAAAATCCTTGGAGCAGTGGCTAATCCGAAAGGAAGCGCCACGAACTGGTAATGCTTGTCCAGGAATGCGAACCTTAGGAACCGATGATGTTCCTTGTGGATAGGAATATGTAGATACGCATCCTTTAAATCCACTGTGGTCATGAATTGACCTTCCTGGATGGAAGGAAGAATAGTTCGAATGGTTTCCATCTTGAACGATGGAACCTTGAGAAACTTGTTTAAGATCTTGAGATCCAAGATTGGTCTGAACGTTCCCTCTTTTTTGGGAACTATGAACAGATTGGAGTAGAACCCCATCCCTTGTTCTCTTAATGGAACAGGATGAATCACTCCCATTTTTAACAGGTCTTCTACACAATGTAAGAATGCCTGTCTTTTTATGTGGTCTGAAGACAACTGAGACCTGTGGAACCTCCCCCTTGGGGGAAGCCCCTTGAATTCCAGAAGATAACCTTGGGAGACTATTTCTAGCGCCCAAGGATCCAGAACATCTCTTGCCCAAGCCTGAGCGAAGAGAGAGAGTCTGCCCCCCACCAGATCCGGTCCCGGATCGGGGGCCAACATTTCATGCTGTCTTGGTAGCAGTGGCAGGTTTCTTGGCCTGCTTTCCCTTGTTCCAGCCTTGCATTGGTCTCCAAGCTGGCTTGGCTTGAGAAGTATTACCCTCTTGCTTAGAGGACGTAGCACCTTGGGCTGGTCCATTTCTACGAAAGGGACGAAAATTAGGTTTATTTTTTGCCTTGAAAGGCCGATCCTGAGGAAGGGCGTGGCCCTTACCCCCAGTGATATCAGAGATAATCTCTTTCAAGTCAGGGCCAAACAGCGTTTTCCCCTTGAAAGGAATGTTAAGTAGCTTGTTCTTGGAAGACGCATCAGCTGACCAAGATTTCAACCAAAGCGCTCTGCGCGCCACAATAGCAAACCCAGAATTCTTAGCCGCTAACCTAGCCAATTGCAAAGTGGCGTCTAGGGTGAAAGAATTAGCCAATTTGAGAGCATTGATTCTGTCCATAATCTCCTCATAAGGAGGAGAATCACTATCGACCGCCTTTATCAGCTCATCGAACCAGAAACATGCGGCTGTAGCTACAGGGACAACGCATGAAATTGGTTGTAGAAGGTAACCCTGCTGAACAAACATCTTTTTAAGTAAACCTTCTAATTTTTTATCCATAGGATCTTTGAAAGCACAACTATCCTCTATGGGTATAGTGGTGCGTTTGTTTAAAGTGGAAACCGCTCCCTCGACCTTGGGGACTGTCTGCCATAAGTCCTTTCTGGGGTCGACCATAGGAAACAATTTTTTAAATATGGGGGGAGGGACGAAAGGAATACCGGGCCTTTCCCATTCTTTATTAACAATGTCCGCCACCCGCTTGGGTATAGGAAAAGCTTCTGGGAGCCCCGGGACCTCTAGGAACTTGTCCATTTTACATAGTTTCTCTGGGATGACCAACTTGTCACAATCATCCAGAGTGGATAATACCTCCTTAAGCAGAATGCGGAGATGTTCCAACTTAAATTTAAACGTAATCACATCAGGTTCAGCTTGTTGAGAAATGTTCCCTGAATCAGTAATTTCTCCCTCAGACAAAACCTCCCTGGTCCCATCAGACTGGGTTAGGGGCCCTTCAGAACCATTATTATCAGCGTCGTCATGCTCTTCAGTATCTAAAACAGAGCAGTCGCGCTTACGCTGATAAGTGTTCATTTTGGCTAAAATGTTTTTGACAGAATTATCCATTACAGCCGTTAATTGTTGCATAGTAAGGAGTATTGGCGCGCTAGATGTACTAGGGGCCTCCTGAGTGGGCAAGACTCGTGTAGACGAAGGAGGGAATGATGCAGTACCATGCTTACTCCCCTCACTTGAGGAATCATCTTGGGCATCATTGTCATTGTCACATAAATCACATTTATTTAAATGAATAAGAATTCTGGCTTCCCCACATTCAGAACACAGTCTATCTGGTAGTTCAGACATGTTAAACAGGCATAAACTTGATAACAAAGTACAAAAAACGTTTTAAAATAAAACCGTTACTGTCACTTTAAATTTTAAACTGAACACACTTTATTACTGCAATTGCGAAAAAATATGAAGGAATTGTTCAAAATTCACCAAATTTTCACCACAGTGTCTTAAAGCCTTCAAAGTATTGCACACCAAATTTGGAAGCTTTAACCCTTAAAATAACGGAACCGGAGCCGTTTTTAACTTTAACCCCTTTACAGTCCCTGGTATCTGCTTTGCTGAGACCCAACCAAGCCCAAAGGGGAATACGATACCAAATGACGCCTTCAGAAAGTCTTTTCTAAGTATCAGAGCTCCTCTCACATGCGACTGCATGTCATGCCTCTCAAAAACAAGTGCGCAACACCGGCGCGAAAATGAGGCTCTGCCTATGATTTGGGAAAGCCCCTAAGAATAAGGTGTCTAAAACAGTGCCTGCCGATATTATTATATCAAAATACCCAGAATAAATGATTCCTCAAGGCTAAATATGTGTTAATAATGAATCGATTTAGCCCAGAAAAAGTCTACAGTCTTAATAAGCCCTTGTGAAGCCCTTATTTACGATCTTAATAAACATGGCTTACCGGATCCCATAGGGAAAATGACAGCTTCCAGCATTACATCGTCTTGTTAGAATGTGTCATACCTCAAGCAGCAAGAGACTGCTCACTGTTCCCCCAACTGAAGTTAATTGCTCTCAACAGTCCTGTGTGGAACAGCCATGGATTTTAGTGACGGTTGCTAAAATCATTTTCCTCATACAAACAGAAATCTTCATCTCTTTTCTGTTTCTGAGTAAATAGTACATACCAGCACTATTTCAAAATAACAAACTCTTGATTGAATAATAAAAACTACAGTTAAACACTAAAAAACTCTAAGCCATCTCCGTGGAGATGTTGCCTGTACAACGGCAAAGAGAATGACTGGGGTAGGCGGAGCCTAGGAGGGATCATGTGACCAGCTTTGCTGGGCTCTTTGCCATTTCCTGTTGGGGAAGAGAATATCCCACAAGTAAGGATGACGCCGTGGACCGGACACACCTATGTTGGAGAAATTACATGCTCTATCTGAATCATTAAAGTTTAATTTTCACTTGAGTGTCCCTTTAAGCGCAAAGCCATTTAGTTCTTTGCTATACACTTTCAATGTTAATTTTACCTATAAGATTTAACACACATATGCATACACAAAAACACACATACACACTGGGCCTCTTCCCTCATTTGTGCCACTTGTGATATACTTTATGTCTGCATTCCTATACTAAAACATTTTTCTTTGCTAACTATTTGTTTCACATTTATTAAGCCTTTATTTGCATCCATTCGTTTATTTCTATCATTTTTAATGTATATTTGAAGGCACAATAATGAGCTTTGACACAATACAATAAATGTGAAAGCAATATTTAATTTGCGCATAATCTCAACACCACCAACGTTGTGTAATACATATATTGTACTACTACCACTTCCCACTGAAAATGTATTAAAAAAGTTTTGTTAAACATTTTAACCAACAACTTGTAATACCTAAACAAGCGTTAATATTTGCATAAGGATGATTACAAAATAATGTTTGTGTTATCAACTGCGCAGGATGATTATTTACTGGTTCTATGTTGCCTAATCTATGGCAAAAACAAATGTAAAAAATTAATTAAATTAAATCAAGTTACTAAATTATATTTAAAATATATTATTTTGCAAATGAGTAACCTAAAATGAATATGTTGATTCAAGTGTATTTAAAATAAACTCAAAATATGTGCTTACTAATGGTCACACTTTATGTTATTAGACTGGAGGGGCACTTTAGGAAAGGTGGAAAATTCCCTGCCTAGTGCCTGGGAATCAAGGCTAATTTTTTTTCCTTCTGACTATTCTTTCTGTACAACTGCCCATTTATGACCTAAACTAGAATTATTAAGAGTGGTTTAAGAGATGGGTAGACTAGAACATCCCAGGCATTAACCCAAATATTTTCTAATCAGTAAAATAACATAAAGAGACCGTCACCAATGTGTATGTCTCTATGTGCACTCAGGTCTTTATGTGCATCCCCAAGTTTCCATTCATTTTTCCACACTGAAGTCAAACTCACAGGTTACTGGAATCTTCCCGACTGCTATTTTTATATTATTGGATGACATTTACATACAAAATATATCTGTAACCTTTTCCCATCCAGTCATTCCATGTGTGTATAGAATACAGCAAGTGCTTAGGGAAATCTACACATTTAGAAAATCGCAAACAAATTAGATATATAGGCCTAGATTTGGAGTTCGGCGGTAGCCGTCAAAACCAGCGTTAGAGGCTCCTAACGCTGGTTTTGGCCGCCCGCTGGTATTTGGAGTCAGTGATTAAAGGGTCTAACGCTCACTTTTCAGCCGCGACTTTTCCATACCGCAGATCCCCCTACGCCATTTGCGTATCCTATCTTTTCAATGGGATCTTTCTAACTCCGGTATTTAGAGTCGTTTCTGAAGTGAGCGTTAGAGCTCTAACGACAAAACTCCAGCCGCCTGAAAATAGCAGGAGTTAAGAGCTTTCTGGCTAACGCCGGTTCATAAAGCTCTTAACTACTGTATCCTAAAGTACACTAACACCCATAAACTACCTATGTACCCCTAAACCGAGCTCCCCCCACATCGCCGCCACTCGATTAAAATTTTTAACCCCTAATCTGCCGACCGCCACCTACGTTATACTTATGTACCCCTAATCTGCTGCCCCTAACCCCGCCGACCCCTATATTATATTTATTAACCCCTAACTTGCCCCCCACAACGTCGCCGCCAGCTACTTAAAATAATTAACCCCTAATCTTCCGACCGCAAATCGCCGCCACCTACGTTATCCCTATGTACCCCTAATCTGCCTATATTATATTTATTAACCCATAATCTGCCCCCCTCAACGTCGCCGACACCTGCCTACACTTATTAACCCCTAATCTGCCGAGCGGACCTGAGCGCTACTATAATAAAGTTATGAACCCCTAACCCGCCTCACTAACCCTATCATAAATAGTATTAACCCCTAATCTGCCCTCCCTAACATCGCCGACACCTAACTTCAATTATTAACCCCTAATCTGACGACCGGAGCTCACCGCTATTCTAATAAATGGATTAACCCCTAAAGCTAAGTCTAACCGTAACACTAACAACCCCCTAACTTAAATATAATTTACATCTAACGAAATAAATTAACTCTTATTAAATAAATGATTCCTATTTAAAGCTAAATACTTACCCGTAAAATAAATCCTAATATAGCTACAATATAAATTATAATGATATTATAGCTATTTTAGGATTAATATTTATTTTACAGGCAACTTTGTATTTATTTTAACCAGGTACAATAGCTATTAAATAGTTAAGAACTATTTAATAGTTACCTAGTTAAAATAATAACAAATTTACCTGTAAAATAAATCCTAACCTAAGATATAATTAAACCTAACACTACCCTATCAATAAAATAATTAAATAAACTACCTACAATTACCTACAATTAACCTAACACTACACTATCAATAAATTAATTAAACACAATTCCTACAAATAAATACAATTAAATAAACTAGCTAAAGTACAAAAAATAAAAAAGAACTAAGTTACAGAAAATAAAAAAATATTTACAAACATAAGAAAAATATTACAACAATTTTAAACTAATTACACCTACGCTAAGCCCCCTAATAAAACAACAAAGCCCCCCAAAATAAAAAATTCCCTACCCTATTCTAAATTAAAAAAGTTACAAGCTCTTTTACCTTACCAGCCCTGAACAGGGCCCTTTGCGGGGCATGCCCCAAGAAAATCAGCTCTTTTGCCTGTAAAAGAATAAATACAATACCCCCCCCCCAACATTACAACCCACCACCCACATACCCCTAATCTAACCCAAACCCCCCTTAAATAAACCTAACACTAAGCCCCTGAAGATCTTCCTACCTTGTCTTCACCATCCAGGTATCACCGATCCGTCCTGGCTCCAACATCTTCATCCAACCCAAGCGGGGGTTGGCGATCCATCATCCGGTGCTGAAGAGGTCCAGAAGAGGCTCCAAAGTCTTCCTCCTATCCGGCAAGAAGAGGACATCCGGACCGGCAAACATCTTCTCCAAGCGGCATCTTCGATCTTCTTCCATCCGGTGCGGAGCGGGTCCATCTTGAAGCAGGCGACGCGGATCCATCCTCTTCTTCCGTTGTCTCCCGACTAATGACGGTTCCTTTAAGGGACGTCATCCAAGATGGCGTCCCTCGAATTCCGATTGGCTGATAGGATTCTATCAGCCAATCGGAATTAAGGTAGGAATTTTCTGATTGGCTGATGGAATCAGCCAATCAGAATCAAGTTCAATCCGATTGGCTGATCCAATCAGCCAATCAGATTGAGCTCGCATTCTATTGGCTGATCGGAACAGCCAATAGAATGCGAGCTCAATCTGATTGGCTGATTGGATCAGCCAATCAGATTGAACTAGATTCTGATTGGCTGATTCCATCAGCCAATCAGAAAATTCCTACCTTAATTCCGATTGGCTGATAGAATCCTATCAGCCAATCGGAATTCGAGGGACGCCATCTTGGATGACGTCCCTTAAAGGAACAGTCATTCGTCGTTCAGTCGTCGGTCCGGATGGATGTTCCGCGCTGGAGGTCTTCAGGATCCTGCCGCTTCGCTCCGGATGGAAGACCATAGAAGATGCCGCCTGGATGATGACTTCAATCGGATGGAAGATCCTCTTCTGCCCCGCTTGGATGAAGACTTTGACCGGATCATGGACCTCTTCAGCCCCCGCTTGGGCTTGGATCAGGACATCGGAGGAGCTCTTCAGGACGGATCGGTGAACCTGGTATGGTGAAGACAAGGTAGGAAGATCTTCAGGGGCTTAGTGTTAGGTTTATTTAAGGGGGGTTTGGGTTAGATTAGGGGTATGTGGGTGGTGGGTTGTAATGTTGGGGGGGGTATTGTATTTATTCTTTTACAGGCAAAAGAGCTGAAATTCTTGGGGCATGCCCCGCAAAGGGCCCTGTTCAGGGCTGGTAAGGTAAAAGAGCTTGTAACTTTTTTAATTTAGAATAGGGTAGGGAATTTTTTATTTTGGGGGGCTTTGTTATTTTATTAGGGGGCTTAGAGTAGGTGTAATTAGTTTAAAATTGTTGTAATATTTTTCTTATGTTTGTAAATATTTTTTTATTTTCTGTAACTTAGTTCTTTTTTATTTTTTGTACTTTAGCTAGTTTATTTAATTGTATTTATTTGTAGGAATTGTGTTTAATTAATTTATTGATAGTGTAGTGTTAGGTTAATTGTAGGTAATTGTAGGTAGTTTATTTAATTATTTTATTGATAGGGTAGTGTTAGGTTTAATTATATCTTAGGTTAGGATTTATTTTACAGGTAAATTTGTTATTATTTTAACTAGGTAACTATTAAATAGTTCTTAACTATTTAATAGCTATTGTACCTGGTTAAAATAAATACAAAGTTGCCTGTAAAATAAATATTAATCCTAAAATAGCTATAATATCATTATAATTTATATTGTAGCTATATTAGGGTTTATTTTACAGGTAAGTATTTAGCTTTAAATAGGAATCATTTATTTAATAAGAGTTAATTTATTTCGTTAGATGTAAATTATATTTAAGTTAGGGGGGTGTTAGTGTTAGGGTTAGACTTAGCGTTAGGGGTTAATCCATTTATTAGAATAGCGGTGAGCTCCGCTCGGAAGATTAGGGGTTAATAATTGAAGGTAGGTGTCGGCGATGTTAGGGAGGGCAGATTAGGGGTTAATACTATTTATGATAGGGTTAGTGAGGCGGATTAGGGGTTAATAACTTTATTATAGTAGCGCTCAGGTCCGCTCGGCAGATTAGGGGTTAATAAGTGTAGGCAGGTGTCGGCGACGTTGAGGGGGGCAGATTAGGGGTTAATAAATATAATATAGGGGTCGGCGATGTTAGGGCAGCTGATTAGGGGTACATAGGGATAACGTAGGTTGCGGCGGTTTACGGAGCGGCAGATTAGGGGTTAAAAAAAATATGCAGGGGTCAGCGATAGCGGGGGCGGCAGATTAGGGGTTAATAAGTGTAATGCTAGGGGTGTTTAGACTCGGGGGAAAACATGTTAGAGTGTTAGGTGCAGACGTAGGAAGTGTTTCCCCATAGGAAACAATGGGGCTGCGTTAGGAGCTGAACGCTGCTTTTTTGCAGGTGTTAGGTTTTTTTTCAGCTCAAACAGCCCCATTGTTTCCTATGGGAGAATCGTGCACGAGCACGTTTTTGAGGCTGGCCGCGTCCGTAAGCAACTCTGGTATCGAGAGTTGCATTTGCGGTAAAAATGCTCTACGCTCCTTTTTTGGAGCCTAACGCAGCATTTGATTAAACTCTCGATACCAGAGTTAAATTTATGGTGCGGCCAGAAAAAAGCCCGCGGAGCGTTAACAGCCCTTTTACCGCCGAACTCCAAATCTAGGCCATAGATAGCTGAACATATAAAAAAAATAAGCATAAAAAAACATTCAAATTTCTCGTGGTATCTTTTTTTGAAAAGCAAGGAAGTAAGCTCAGGAGTGTGAAAGTGTCCGGCATCACTTTTAGGAATAATTGTTAGCATGATTAGCGCCATCTTGTTCTTGGCTGCCATTTTGTCTTTGGCATCCATCTTGTCTGAATAATATTTATTATAGCAATAATTCTGTAGAAATACATATTTGTTATTAGTGTGTTGGAGCTAGTTTTGACCTTGCAGATGTTCCTGGCACAACGCCTGGAAAGTGCTATGCCCACATAACCTTGCTTCGGTCCTAGATGCCCTCCTTATTATGACTATAGGAATACTGTTTCTCAGAACTCTGCTTTTCCTAATTATAATAATGAGCTAGTATTTTTCCTGACAAACACTGTGTAAAATGACGCGGTCATAACGTGTCATCAAGTTAACCCTGTACGCTGTAATTGTTGCCTACAAGACATGTTGTGTGTCTTTCAATAAAGGAGAATAGTGTTAGACTCATAGCTGCATGGTCTGAATTACTGTTCTCTGGACGTCCTTATCAAATAATATATTCATTTCCAGTTGGTATGGTGGGCCCAAGTCCTGACTGACACTCCCCCCCTGAAAACAACACCTAACAACCACTATATAGAAGCAATTTTGCTAGAATGTTATCCATTTGCAAGAGCACTAGATGGCAGCTCTATTTCCTGTCATGTAGTTTTTAAGACACCTCCTAGCTATCACTTCAAGAAAGAATACCATGGAAACAAAGCAAATTTAGTTATAGAAGTAAATTGGAAACTTTTTCAAAATTGTATGCTCTTTCTGCATTTTTTTGAGGTTTCATATCCTTTTAAGCCCAACAAACTTTTGTAGACAATGATGGACGTTTTCATTGCTTAAAAAGCAAACAAAAACAAAAAAAACAGTATTCTATAGTCATTATCCCCCACAAAATGCATTCTTTGAAATTTACCTTTCAGACATGGGAACAAGCAATACTGGAGGCAAGATCTGGTGAACATGGGGGGATCCAGTAATTTTAACCTAGCTTCAGCAATTGCAGCCATGGCAACAAATGACTTGTCTTGGTAAAACAGTACTTTCTAACTCAACTTGCCAAATCTCTTCTTTTTATTTGCTTTGTGCAAGTTTTTTAATCAAGTTGGTGTAGCATTCATCTGTTATGGTCTCCCCAAACTGCAGGAAGACAATCACCACAATTCCCTCTGCATCACAAAACATGGATGACAAAACTTTCCTAGCATTTGCTTGGACTCAACATTTTTTTTTTTGGGGGGAGGGAGCCATCAAACCCAGACTTCAATTATGCTTTTGTCTCAGGAATGAAGTGGTGTATCCAACTCATCCATGGTGTCAAACTGTCTTTAGCAATCTGTAAGGATTGTCTTTAGCAATCTGTGATGCCAGAAACTATTTTAAGGAGCATGAGCTGTAGTAAGGGACTTACACTAAGGCAGTTACACTGGGGCAGTTGTAGAACATCACTGGGGAAAAACAACAGTTTGAGTGGGGAGAGACAGACTGAGGCTGCAGTGATTATGGAGGAGGCAAACATATATTGCATCCTATAGTCAACAATGCTAACATACCAGACGTCAGAGAAAAAAGGATTGTTTACTGGTGATATTGAGGTTGGCTCTGTGAGTAATGGAACATATCAGTAAAAATGACAAAAGCAGTATAGAGTGAGTGCACCTATATTGACAAGTGAGACGCTCAGACCCTAAAAAGTACAGTTGTTCCTTCAAACAACTGTCTATAAATTTATTAAAAAGGTACATACCTTTAACATATCAGTAAACACTTGCAACTACAAGGACTAGATCTGATGGGCGTTTCTAACATTTTATTATACTCTTTATATAATAATTAATTGTTCCATTTATTCATCATCTTAAATAAACATTTAAAATACAGTCTCTCTAGTAATACAAGATATTACAAAACAATCAAGATTCTTTTAAATTATTGTCAAATGTGCACAAATGGCTGTCAGTTCTTGTCTGTAGTCAGCATTCAGAGTACAAATTATGCCTACAATTTTCTCATATCCAAAACATCCACTAAGATTGACTTACTGTGCCATATGGCACCCCTGTGAACTCAGTGATGTTGTGTATTGTCAATCATCAGTCACCAATCACTATGTCATGAATTTTCTCAACAGTTTCTTCAGTGGCAGCTGGTGGAAGAGGCATCCTTATATGACTCAGGTAAAACTCCTGAAAAAACGTTTTAACTGTAGGGTGTGATGGAGCAGTCTCGTAATGCATCAACCATATCCTTATAGATTTCTGTTGGAGTTCATTTTTTTTTAATGAACAATATTCAATTTATTCTATTCTCTACAAATGTCTCAGTAACTCACAAAATTTCCTGCAAACAAGAAAAAGTTAATGTTAGACTTGAAATTTGTCATCTGCACACTAAAAACAATATAATACAATAAACTGTCACCACAGCTATGTAAGTCCCGGGCTTCCAAATTAGGATTGAAATGTATTGATGCATGCGTACGTGTGTATAGGGCATACACTAGAACTGTACTAAGAAAATTTGGACAGTTGGCAGGTATACACAACTGTATGCAGGGCTGGCTCAACATATTGTGCTGTCTGGGTCAGAGAATGAAATGACGCCCCCCCTCTTGTGGAAACAGTACTAATTAGCATATCAACCTACTAGCTTGGCCGCTGACCTTACTAAGCCTGCCTACCTGCATGCAACCAATGTATATACACAATTGTGCAATAAGTACAAAGGAATTTAGTGAAGAGATACACTTGTCCCACCTTGAATGTCGCCCCTGACTGGTTCTGTGTCTTTGTGCATGATGAGATGATGCTATTAGGAGCCTATGATATCCCCCACATAGACAGAGGACAGGAGTCTGTGTCTGACAGTAACTGACTCAGTCACTGCAGTGCTGCCCCTTGTCAAGTGCTGCCTGCGTCCGTTGGACCCACTTGGTCTCATGGATGAGCCAGGCCTGAATGTATGGGATAAAAGCATGTAAAACCAGTTAAAAATGTATGTGTGTCAACAGGTAGAATGAAAGGGAAAATGAAGGAGATATATATTATAGAAGGAGAGGAAAGGTCGAAGGTATTGAGGGCCCAAACCTTAAAAGATAGCAGAAATGTCAGAGAGGAAAACTACCAAGAGGACTTATTGTTGGCCTTGTCTTGACCTGTTTGTTCATTCAATATAAAAGCCATGTGTTGCTTACTGGCTGCCCATAGCATTTAGGAATGGTTCCATAACATTTAGCTACTAGTCACCTTGATCTCTATTACAGATACAGCTAAGGAGTAAAGTATCTACAATCAGATTGGTAAAAAAAATCTGGTGCATTTATTTCATTTATAGAGAAAATAAGCTAAGAGTCAATTCACTGCAGAAATATGGAATCCAACTGACATATTCTGTTACCTGACAAGACACAGCAAGACCTATAAATGTTTCCATAAGGAGCTCCCAAAGGCATTACATAGAACTGAGAATTTAACAATAGCTCAAACATTTTATTCACAGCTAAGTCATGCTGATCTATTGTTGATTTATTGTATTTTGTGATGCAAAGCTAGTGGAGTTTACAGTATTTCACTACTGACATTTTTTTTATATCTATTATGCCCAACTATTATATGTAATTATACTCAATCTGCTTGTTTGCTTTGAGACTACAAGAAATATCAAAATCTGTGATGTCAGAAAAATTAAATTAAAATGACTGAAATGTGTCATATCTAACACCTGTGATATTAAAATGTATTTCAGTGCATGAAATGCAGACAATTACCAACATGACAAAGGCAGGTCATGTCAGAATGTAGTGCTTATATTACAAAACCAAAAGAGAGAGACATCTAATGATATGTGTGCTACCAAGAAGCCCACTAGTTTTGTATTTTTAAGGGACATTAAATACTTTGAGACTTCAATAAAAAATATAATAAAAAAAAATGATAAAAACTTGTAATGGCTGATTAATTATCGCCATTAGCCCATTTGCAGGCACAAGATCATTAAGCGCTCCACTTGTAATCTAGGCCTTAATATGTATCCACTTCCTAACTTGACTACTGTAATAACCTACTAACTGGCCTCCCTCTCTCCCGCCTCTCCCCCCTTTAATCCATCCTAAATGCCTCTGCCAGGCTAATCCACCTCTCCCGATGCTCTGTATCTGCTGCACCTGTCTGCGAGTCCCTTCACTGGCTCCCCATTCACAGCAGAATTAATTTCAAAATTCTCACCCTGACCTACATATCCTTTACCAACGCTGCCCCACCAAATACCCAGCTCGCCCCTAAGATCCAACAATGACCTGTTTCTTGCGTCCTCTACCATCACCTCTTCCCATGTTAGACTACAGGACTTCTCTCGTGCGGCACCAACCCTCTGGAACGCACTTTCTCGAGCTGTCAGATTTTCCCCTAACCTGTTCTCCTTTAAACGCTCCCTAAAGACCCTTTTGTTCAGGGAAGCTTATCACCCGACTCAGAAACAAATGAATTTCACTTACCTAACCGTTGCCCTCATCTAACTCTTCACTAATATCATTCTTACCTTTGTAGTCCCAACCTCCTGTTTCCCACCCTCCTACCCATCTAGATTGTAAGTTCCCACGGGAATAGGGCCCTCAATTCCCCCTGTATTTGTCTGTTAAATTTTGTCTTATATTGTAATGTTTCTCCGTTTTACTTTTATCTTTGTACCCATGGGCAGCGCTGCGGAATCTGCTGGCGCTTTAGAAATAAAGATTAATAATAGTCATTTTTTTAACAATATGGTTAATTGCTGATATTTATGAATACAAAAAAAAAAGTTTAATGTACCTTTTACTGTAAGATAGTGATGGCTATAGATTTGGTATATTACAGTTTGTCTGCACAAGTTATCATTGATTAATGAGATTTACATACACTACTTGTGATCAATTTTACCTGCTTAAATTGTTTCCAAAAAGCTCAATCACCTCTAATTTGTCATTTGATATAGCTTATTTTGACTGTTGAAATTACCACCAATACTGAGGAAAATTAAATCCTGCAAATGGGTTAAATATATTGTCAAAGTCTTCCTGGAATTTGTTTAAAAACAAAATGTTCTAATGAAATGCAGCATTTACTAACATAGCCCGATAGCCTTCAATAGGAAGATATTTACTTCAATTCAAATTCTGGAATGCTGCAAAGTTCTCATTTTACTATCTAGGACTGCTCGAAGCTGCAATAGGAAAATCCTCTAATGTGTTAAAGCAATTTCTTATTTTACTTTTCATTGATTATGCCTTAATGTTTAACCCCTAAAAAATAAATTACACCTAGTTAAAGTCAACTCTGGAATGAGCCATTTCATATGTATGTAGCTGCCAGTCACACGCTGCATTCAGTAGGGCAGAATGAGGACCAGCAGTACATTCCCTATCCAGAACTAATGTCAATTTAACCACTGCATAGGTACAGGCAAACAATAGTGCAATAAGAGAATGTTCTAATTCAATACAATATTTTATTATTTCAACTTTATGTCTATTTATTATATTATTATTATTATTATTATTATTACTATTATTATTATTATTATTATTAACAACAACGTAGATGTGAATTTATGGCATGTGCACCTCCTTATTGATTGTGGCCAGGCTCTATCAAAATTCAGTAATTCTCATATTTAGTTAAGCAACATTTTTTTATTTTTTTAATTAAGCAGCAAAAAACAACAACTTTCAGTTACATGGCTATAATGATTTTGGTTTAGTTTTCAATTATATTGAAATTTGTCCATAAAAATAGATAGATAGAAAGATAGATAGATAGATAATAAATAGATATATTGATAGGTAGATAGGGACAGATAGATAGATAGATAGATAGATAGATAGATAGATAGATAGATAGATAGATAGATAGGACTTCAATCCTAATCCAAAAAGTTACTTATTTGTTTTCTTGTCAATACACATTTAATTCATTAATTTATATCATTAGAAATATATATATTTTTTTTACAATTACAATTCCACAAGCAATGGCTCCTTGGCACCCTGGATATGTCAAACCCTACTAAAATATATACTTTATAGGCTTAAAAAAATATATTGAAACTTAAGGAATACCATAGAAGCCAGAGTTCCAAGAATTATTTCACCTTAGGTGGTCTAGTTTTATCATTTTTGGAATTTAGCCAGCTTCTAATAGGCTTTGGTATGTGACTGAATTGAATAAACGTGGATTAATTACATATTTATTGTGATAAAAAATTGCATTGCTTGTTTACTTACTTTTCTTGATAGTACATATTCAATCTAAATGAATGAAAACTACAGGATTTTGTAAAACTATTTTTTTCTCATTGTAAAACTTTATTAAGTAAATTATTTTTTAATTTTAAAGAGATGGGATACTCATTTTCCTTCTAAACACGAATATTTAAAAAATGTATTGCTCTACTACTACAATGATTACCGCATCATCAGAGCTCTGGCGTTAACTGTTTTGAGAAACGTAAAAGTGTCACAAAACACAACAAAAATACATTACAAAGTACAGTTGCACTCATAATAACATTATTTAATAAAAATATTTTAAAAAAATATTGCACAGAAAAGTTATTAGGGCTCAAAGATATGAGGTCTTCGGTGTAAGAAAATAAGTCTTGAAAGAGCTTTAACACAGAGATACCTACATATATATACATATCTAAATATGGATATGTAGGTATATATATATATATATATATATATATATATATATGTGTGTGTGTGTGTGTGTGTGTGTTTATATTTGTTTACATATGTATTTATGCATTTATATGTATTTACAGACATATATAAACACATCAATACATATACATATAGACATAAAAACAAGTATATTGGAGCCCTTTGCAGTCAAGTAGATGAAAACATGTAAAAGCATATTTATGCAATATTCCTTTTTTAAAAAGTGTAATACTGTGTATTTACTGTAAATATGTTGCATTCCAATGTTCTACACATACCAAAATATGTTCTATGTATTTATAAATAGCTATTCCTATATATATATCTATACCTATATATAATCATGTGTGTGTAATATACATATATATATATATATATATATATATATATATATATATATATATATATATATATATATATATATATATAGGTATAGATATATATTGTACTAAAATACCATATATTTATATGTATTTATAAATAAATAGAACATATTCTTCTATGTGAACAACATTGGAATGTGAAATATTTATATTTTCATGTTGGGTTAGCGCACTTGAGAATATGCGATTGCACGCAATATTCCTAAATTCGTCTTTTTATGCATTACGGATTAGCAAGCGCTATCTGATGCAAGCAAAAAGATAACTTCTAGCAAAGTTAGTGTTCCAGCGGGAGCGTTAAATACACTCCACTTGTAAACTGGCCCTATATTAGCAATGTTTTTATATGTTTTTAATAAATATTTTACTTTAGCACAGAATACTGGTTGCCTATCAGTATTAACGCGTGCACATTTAACAGAGCTGTTTAAGCTCTTTTCCACTTGAGTAGGTACTTTCATTTACACTATCGCACTATTATTTGTTTAGTTTACAAGCACCAAGATGAAAGAAAGAAAAGAAATGCAATGACATGGAAGTCAAAATTAAGGTTTTGTGATTCTGATTGACCAATTATAAAAAATAAGAATAAACAAAAGTTCCAATTTAATTCCGTTACCAAATTTATCTCTTGCTACCTATTGCTATTTGTATCATTTGAAACCTTGTTTTAATTGCATGGTCTATTTGAATAATTTACTTTTCATACTTACTTCAATGTTTAATATCTTGAGAATATAAACTATTCAATTTTCAGAATTAAGCATTTATATGTGATGAAATCAAAACCTTTAAAAAAAATATATGTTTAAAAAGAACTAAAAATGTGTTGTAGTTCTACTACATTACATTACAGTTTGACAAATCCAGCAGCCATAATGGCTTCAAGAATATGACATCAGGTTTCTACTATTTAATACAATCCTACATATATTTATATACAAAACAAAACTTGCCTAACTCCTAAAAATGCTTGACCCTCAATATTTTCACTGATATAAAATGTGTCAATCCCTGCACTGCATGTAGGTAAAACAAGCTATGTTTGAACTGTCATGGAGTAATTTAGCAAGAATGTAAATAGCCACCCACAAGCAAAAAACAAAATATCATTTACTAACAACAACCAGGAAAAGTGTACAATATATGGTAACATACTTAATACAGTTGTCAATCTTGTTGCAGCATAAAAATAATTATAAATTACTGGAAAATCTAAAGGTTTAGCTGCAAAGGGTGTTGTATTTATCAATCTATTTGATCCTAATGGACTATTTGTTTGGTATGCAAACAATTTGCCACTTCCTTATTCTGTTATCACAGGCATAAATGTTGAAGAACTTGCTGGTATCAAATATGTTATCTTTTCAGACATGTTACGAGATGTAGAACGGCAAGCAGAAGGAATATGTTGCTCTTCCTAAGGGTCTTTTTCCAATTCCAGTTTTAAGGTTCAGCTACAAATTCCAACATTATAAAATAGAGTTTAAAGGAACACAAGACAGATATAAAAATTCAGAAAGTGTAAGTAATGAAAAAAACAAAACTTTTTAACTTACTTTGTTTCTTAAAGGCACAGTAAAGCCAAAATTAAACTTTCATGATTCAGATAGAGCTTGCAATTTTAAGCAACTTTCTAATCTATTATTTTTTCTTTGTTCTCTTGTTAGCTTAGGAGCTGGCCAATTTTTGGTTTACACCTGGGTAGCACTTGCTTATTGGTAGCTACATTTAGGCACCAATAAGAAAGTGCTAACCCAGGTTCTGAACCAAAAATGGGCCAGTTCCTATGCTTACATTCTTGCTTTTTCAAATAAAGATACCAAAAAGAACAAATCAAAATTGATAATAGGAGTAAATTAGAAAGTTGCTTTAAATTGCCTGCTCTATCTGAATCATGAAACTTTAATTTTGACTAGACTATTCCTTTAAATTTGTTTCATTCTCATCTGATATAATTTGTTAGAGAGTAAACCTGTGTATGCTCATAGGAGCTCAGGAGCGTGCATGTGCCTTTAGCACTTCATGCAGCAATGTTTACAACAATATTTGTAGCAATTTTATTTATGGTTGCAAACACTGCTGCCATACAATGGTGAAGACACGTGCATGCTCCTATGCTCTTATGAGCTTACCTAGGTTCAGGGCCGGATTGGCCTACCAGGATACCAGGAAATTTCCCGGTGGGCTGCAGCTGCTGGGGCTGGAAAGCTACAATTTAAATGTGGTATTAATGGATGCAATAGGGTTGTAGGGTGCTTATATAACATCAATCTGACATTTTTATTTAATACAAAGTAATATAATTTAATTCTGAAAAAATATTGGGGAGGGAGTAACCCTGTAATCCCCTTTGAGAAAAATGGGGCATGTGCAATCTAACGACTCAACAGAAAATAGGGCTGGTCTTCATATTTTTCCAGGGCTGCTTTTTATTGCCAGTCCGGCCCTGCCTAGGTTTACTCTTTAACAAAGAATATCAAGAGAGTATAAACAAATTTGATAATAGAAGTAAATTGGAATGTTTTTCATTTTGCTGTTTGTTTGTTATCTTCTACATCTTTATTTTTTTTTTGTAATGTTATATTCCATCTGAATCAGCATAATTTTGCCTTTAGTGTCTATTTAATAAAAACATTAAGATCTGCGAAGCGTTAGATATGTATTCATGCTTGTGTATATATTTATTTATATATTTATTTATATTTATGTACCAAAATAGTAATGTGAAATCTCAGGTCACTTTACTGAATAGTGCTCTGGGCTAAAGTACAGCACATGTCAAAGGGTCGATGTACACATTTTAAACAAAAACGAATACATGATGAAAACATAGCTCAGCGCAAATTCATTTCAAATAGAGATAGTTTTAGTAAGATGCATGGCATGGTTAAAGCACAGCGTACATGGATAAAAAAGCACATGTATTCGTAGCCTCAACAACATATAGATTGGAACTTTAAAGAGAGGATATGAATAAGCAGGGAAAGAACTGAAAGGATTTTTCCATATAATCAGCAGAATAAGTGAGGAATGTACCTGAACTGCACAAAAGCTGCTCAGACAGCCTATTACACAGTTCTCCACATTTTGGACCTGGGGCCTTAAGTTTCACCTGGTTTTCCTGTAATTGACCTATGTAAACTGTGATTCATCCCCTCCCCAAAAGAGAAGTGCACATCCCATAATAAGAATGTTGCTGTTTTGCTCGCCCTGCCACATGCTTTACAGGGATTGCTTAAATCGGTGCAAGAGCTAATTTACATGCTCACAGGACAAGAGACCAGTTATCTATGCTCAAGTATTGTTTTCAAGTGGGAGTATCCCTTTAAGGGACAATTTACCCTAAATTTGTATCCACATTATTTTGTTCCCAATGATCCATTTTACCTGCTGGAGTGTATTCAAATGTTTACATATAGCTCCTTTTACTTTATTTTGGTATTTGAAATAGCTGCTTTTGCCTTTGGTATCCCTAGCTATACTGAAAGTTTCTATTATTAAGTATAGCTTAAAGAAAACCTGTGCAAACATAGCCAGCAAATGAAATTTCACTCCCAGTAGGAGGTAGGAGAAATAAGCACAACGTTAATTTTCAATTGTTCTATGTACTGAGCTTTGGTTTACAGAAAAAACATAAAGAAGCATGCATGTGTACAGAAAATGATAAACTAGGATATCTGATTTCCCTGCAAACTCAACCCAATTTGATAGGTTGTGGTTTCAAAGAACAAAACCAGCTATTTCAAATACAAAAATAAACGGACATATATTTTATACTCTGAAACAGGTAAGTCATTGGAAACACATTAAGGTAAAGACAATTTTACATTATACTGTCCATTTAAAGTTACAAATTGGAAATACAACCTTGACCCTGTCACATATCTGACCCTAGTTGTCTCAGCAGAGATTATTAGATAATGTACTGCAAAACAATAAATATAAATGTATGTTAACAAAATATGTGTAGCTAAGCTAGTCTACTGCAGTAACAAGTCAATATTGGCTCCACCAACTAAGGCAAGTGGTGAGTGGAGTTTGGCTATTGAAAAACAGTTGCAGCAATTGAGGTATTAATCTGTTAAAAAAAAAAAATTCTGTTATGTTATTCCATTGTAAGGCAACACAAAAAAAACCTTGTAGTTGCAAAGTGTTAAATGTCCCTTTAAGTGTAGTATAGAAAAGATTGTACTGAAAAATCCTAATACAAAATTATATGCTTTAATTTTTTACTGCGTGTAATTCTGCATTAGACAGAAGAGTCTAAACAGACAGCTAAAGTAATTATCATGTACAGACACCCACTGCAGCTCCTGAGCAGTCATTGGCTGATGATTGTGGGCTACATGCATATACTACTTGTAATTGGCTAACCAGCAGTTTCCTACCAAGTAGCTGCAAAATGTTGTGGCTCCTGAGTGGGACTTCCACTCCCTTATTTTGCTGGAATTAAACATATAGGGCCAGATTGCAAGTGGTGCGCAGCGCGCTACTTAGTGCTTTTGCTTGCATGGAAACACCGCTGGAAGTAAACTTTTAACGTGCACAGGTTAGAGTGCTTATTAAAAGTTGAAAGCAAATTGCTTGCACATGCGAGCTAAACCTGACACGTGATAACTTCAGGACTTCAGATATTGCAACTATTCCCCATAGACTTCAAAGGACCACTTTCAATAAACCTAACACTTATTGCTTGCGCGCTAACCCGACACTGCGTTAGACCTACAGCGCTAAACCCAAAGGTATTTATGAATATTTGACATAAAACACAATGTACTTTTTATTTTGAGTTATATATATATATAGAAACAGTAAAGTAAAGTTAACTGCAACATCCAGAAATGTCCAAAGTTGAATATTTAAACTTTTAAACTTTGAAACAAAGTTCTAACTCCGGAGGGTAAACGTTCATGAACCAATAGGTTAGCAAAAAACCCCACATATGACCGCTCAAAAAACTGATCAAAGTAATACTGATCCAGCAGAAATCCCCCTATACACGCTCTGTGCATTAGCAATAAACTGCAGCGTATTAATTCACAGCTCTAGAGAACAGCAGGGTTGTACATATTTTAACCACACACAGGTATTGGGTAATAATCAGGGGGAAACCGTGTTCCCAGGAGGCACTACCGCCTCAACTCACCACCACACGGGTGCACCGATTAACCTCTCGTCTGGTGTGTATATTCAGCGTCCCTTAGACATCAAATCCCCAGAGCTGACTTGATCCAAAAGCTGCAGCGTCTTCGGCAGAGCGTCCCACTATGCGGGAGGGGGTGTGTTCCGATCCTCTCACACCATGTGGTATCCGTGGACCAATCGAAAAGAGGGTCTGTACTGCTTGGAAAAACCTCCGTGAACTTTGGAGCTTAGAGTCCTTAGACCGTTGCTGCAGCCCAGTTAAAAGTACACAGCCAAAAAAAGGATTGTGCAGACAACGGTCAATATAGATAAAACTTCATCTTTATTGTGCAAAACATAAAAGCATTCCAGGGGTCAGCACAAGCACACAATAACACAAATGTCCGCTAACATGTTTCGGCCCTCAGGCCGTAATCATAGCTATGATATGACCGTTGTCTGCACAATCCTTTTTTTTTGGCTGTATGTATATATATATATATATATATATATATATATATATATATATAGGGGTTGCAGTCCCCTATGCCATGCATACGCTAACCTCAGAGTCAAGATTTTAAATTTGAAGTCTGTGAAAAGTTCCAAATATTATTATTATGCTAAAACAACAGCATGAAGACAGCAGCTGCACAACTGTCTGCCTGAATAGGAGGTAGCTGGACACAAAAATAACTCACATACCCTGCAGCAACCCAAAACAAAGGTTGGAAATTGAAGAAACACCTGAAAAAATAAATCTTACAGAGGGTGAACGTGTGGAAAAGATAACCTTATATGTTCTGGCTTCTAAAATGTTTACAAATGATGTGAACTATAATTTAAATTTCAAGCCTATTTGAGTGTACTTCTAGAACCTTTGCTATAGCTTTCTCCTGGTTTTCACTCTTATGGTTTGCACTAAAATCTATATTCTATTTCCTGCATCAATTGAGGTAAATGTGCAGATAAGATGTTAGTGATATTCCATCTATAATATGGGTGGAAGTTAGTAGAATGTACGGTGGAACAATCAGTTACAACTTTAAATTCCCCTTTTTGTTGTGATTGCTAAATGTGAAATATCAAACCAGAAACTATGCGAGTAACAGCAAAGCCTTTACTTTAACTAAAAAAAAAAAATCAAAGATTACGGACTAGTTTATCAATGTTGTGCTAAATATTGCTTGTGTACAAGGGATATTTGCGCTCCACTTTGTAATACCAGCACAATGCGAATACAACCTTGCATTCGCTTTGCTAGGAAGCATTGCGCTTATGAGAGTGTGCTTCCATATATGTTCCAATGGGAGCCTCGTTCAGAGACGGCATCAGAATATAAGCAAAGCGAAGGGGGTAAGTTGTGCAGTGATTGAAACATTTTTAAATATATATGTATATGCTTATATACATATATAGGTATCTGTTAATTTGTGTATATACACATATTAACACATAAATATATATTTACAGCTAACACAAAGTTTCCAGAGACCACAATGTAAAGTGATAGGAAATCCTAGTGTTTGTGAAACACTGATTTACCAGTGGAACAAATAAAGGGGACTCTTAGTCATGAAGTATAAACTACTTAAAGTGAAGGTAAACTTTGGTGAATGCAGGGGCGAAATTATAGGGGGTGCAGAGGTCGCAACTGCAACTGGGCCCCTGAGGGTGGGGCCCAGCTTAAAAAAAAACAAACAAGCAATGTTTTATTTCTTTTTTTTCCAATAAAAAACGTTGACCTGCCACTGCCTGCACTGATATGATGTTAGTGTGACATGATGCTTTACTAGTGTCTCTGACTACAGGGGCTAGTGTTTCTGTTTTACCCATTGGTGTTTATGTGTGTGTATTTACCACTATATACAGTACGGGGGGCTGGATCATGTCACTGACTACTGTGGTCACTTTATAAAGTACTGGGGTGGGCAGGGTCAGGCCAGCCATCTAAACAGTGTCACTATATACAGTAATAGGGGGTCAGACCATCTCACAGATTGTGGGCACAGGGTACCTCCTTTTGCAGACATATAATCTGATTCACATTTTTTTCTGTGTTAAATGTAAAAAAAATAAAAGATATGTATCAAATTCACCTTTTTTGGGGGTGGGTGGGGGCCCTTCTTAGATTCTTGCACCTGGGCCCTGTGGTTTCTAGTTACGCCTCTGGGTGAATGAAAGTCCATTTTTAAAAAATACTATTAAAAACAGGGGCACTTTCATTCATCAAAGTTTACAAATCAGCCGTTTTGATTAAAAACTTACCTTTGTTTCTTTTCACAGCTACAGCAGCTTTTCTCTCCTGGAAATCCTCTCTTCACATGTCAGCAATGACCAATCCGGCTTCCTCCAATCAAGCCTTTCCCCCCAGGGTGGTTATTGCCTGAGGCCATGCTGTGATTGGAGGAAGCTGGATTAGTCATTGCTGACGTGTGAAGAGAGGATTTCCAGGAGGAGGAAGCTGCTCTGGCTGTGAAAAAAACAAAGGTAAGTTTTTAATCAAAACGGCTGATTTGTAAACTTTGATGAATGAAAGTGCCCCTGTTTTTAATAGTATTTTTAAAAAACGGATTTTCATTTATCAAAGTTTACCTTCACTTTAATGCTGAAAGTTCCTTTATTTGTCTGTAGCATTTCCCATGCTGAGCACCTCAGGCCACCCACAGCAGAACGCTATTTTTCAGTGAGATGATGTTTCCACTTCTTAGCCAATAGCCGTGCGGGACAGCTGATATTATGCTGGATAGCTAGCACGCTATTGGCTAAAATCACCTCAGTGATAAAATAATGTTCTGCCATGGCTGCCTGAGGTACTCAGAGCAGCGGATGCTGCAGACAAAAAAACGAACTTTCAGCATGAAATATTTTATACTTCATGACTGAAAGTCCCTTTTATTTTCTGCATTGGTAAATCCTAACATTTCACAAACACTAGGATTTACTATCACTTTAAAGGGACAGTCTACACCAGAATTTTTATTGTTTTAAAAGATAGATAATCCATTTATTACCCATTTCCCAGTTTTGCATAACCAATACAGTTATAATAATATACTTTTAACCTCTGTGATTATCTTGTATCTAAGCCTCTGCAAACTGCACCTTTTTTCAGTTCTTTTGACAGACTTGCAGTCTAGCCAATCAGTGCCTGCTCCCAGATTACTTCACGTGCACGAGCACAGTGTTATCTATATGAAATATGTGAACTAACACCCTCTAGTGGTGAAAAACTGTTAAAATGCAATCTGAAAGAGGTGGGCTTCAAGGTCTAAGAAATTAGCATATGTACCTCCTAGGTTAAGCTTTCAACTAAGAATACCAAGAGAACAAAGCAAAATTGGTGCTAAAAGTAAATTGGAAAATTGTTTAAAATTAAATGCTCTATCTGAATCATGAAAGTTTATTTTGGCCTAGACTGTCCCTTTAAAGAGGTTTGGTCATTGAAAAAACAATTTCAATAAACAAGGTGTTAATGTATTCAGAAAGTTTTCACACATAATTCAAAATTCTACTGTATTGTTTTATGTTCGTTTAAGTTTGATATATTTTAAATCTTCATGTGAATCTCAAGGCAATTTGTTTTTTTAACATGTTTCTTCATATAATATAAAAGATGTGACTCAAACCATTTTTTCTTTTTATAATAGATACATTTTATATTCAGGACCAGTCAACACAGTAGATTTGCATAATCAACACATGCAAGATAACGAGACAATGCAATAGCACTTAGTCTGAACTTCAAATGAGTAGTAGATTTTTTTTCTGACAATTTTAAAAGTTATGTATTTTTCCACTCCCCCTGTACCATGGGACAGGCATCAGCCAATTACAAATGCATACACGTACCATGTGACAGCCATCAGCCATTCACAAATGCATACACACTTATTCTTGCACATGCTCAGTAGGAGCTGGTGATTGAAAAAGTTAAAATATAAAAATACTGTGCACATTTAGTTAATGGAAGTTAATTGGAAAGTTGTTTAAAATGGCATGCTCTATCTGAATAGTGAAAGTTTAATTTTGATTGAGTGTCCCTTTAAGTAGGATTGTCTGTATTTGTAAACAGAGTGGTAAAAGACGTTGCTAACAGCCTATGAAAAACATACACCTTTGTATCACACATGTATTAGCTTCTTTTTTTTTTAATTCACTTGTCCTGACATTTACCTATAACGGTTTATTTTCCCACTGCCCACACAGAGGAAGGAATGCAGCCTACAAATGACCTAACCTTGCAATATGACACATAGGGATTGTGTAGATCACTGCAGGTAATAATCATTTAAAACTGCCCGTAACCGGTCACAGCAAAAGACACTGAATACACAAATTAAAACGCTTTCAAGGGGTGCATGCCAGGACTGTTCTGAAACCATACAACCCTTGCTATTTAAAATGCTTTTAAAACATGTATTTCATTTGCACGGGTTTTACAATGTAGCTGATTTACATTTTACATATCAGCCATTTAATAGCATCTTATCTTTTTTCATACATCATATCTAATCATTGTTCCTCTATAGGCATAATCTGATTTCTCCTCATTAAAGAGCAGTTACAAATATATTCTGCACTGTTTTATTCAGCTGATCAGTGCAAGAATCTCAATCTGCCACTTGAGAAGAGTAACATTGCAATCAGTTGCTCTAGGACTGGGAATGTGCCTATGGTTTGTACTTTTAAACAACTCTGGAAATCTTCAATAGCTTAAATCTCCCACAAATAATATGGAATAAATAGTAACTCCAGCAGGATTTTAAGGAAAGGCTGACCCATATCAATGTATCAGAAGTTTAAGATTGTAACATAAAATGTTCCATCTTGTGTAGTAAAAAAGATCAATTTTTACCTCTAAAAACCATGGGTTTTCCTATTTCACTGAGCTTCTATAAAGTTTCCCAGATCCAATCAATTTTGCTAAGGACAATTAGGGAGAAATATAAAACAAACAATAAACGTCCAAACACTGAACCATGCAAATCATATATGTGGGAAAATCCTGTTTAAAGGGACAGTCCATTCAAAATTAAACGTTCATGATTCAGATAGGACATGTAATTTTAAACAAGTATCCAATTTACTTTTATCATCAAATTTGCTTTGTTCTCTTGGTATTCTTAGTCGAAAGCTAATATGCTTATTTCTGAGCACTTGAAGGCTGCCTCTTATCTGAATGCATTTGACAGCTAGAGGGTGTTTGTTCATGTGTGCCATATAGATAACATTGTGCTCACACCGTAGAGTTACTTAGGAGATTGGCTAAAATGCAAGTCTGACACTTGAACTGAAATAAGGGGATAGTCTGCAGAGGTTTAGATAAAGGGATTACATATCTTTATAACAATAACAGTTCTGAAATAGACTGTCCCTTTAACATTATGATATGCCACAGTCACTGTTTGAACAGTTTAGTGTTATTGCCAATTTTATTTCTGTACCTAATAGTCCTCAGCAAAAAAGAAAATAGAGATAAGGGCGATTTCAGCATGGCAGCACCCATTACTATAGCAAAACTAGCATTTTTTTTTAGAAACTGAAACTTTACACTTATTTCTACAATATTTAAATAACTTAAAAAAAATGTAAAAATACATCTCCATACTATTCTCAGACTAATCTCTGCATTGAATACATCATTATATTCAGAATTTATTTACTGTTTAATATCCCATTTAGATGTATGAAATCAATGTCATGGGTTTTTACGAAAGTGTAAACAAATATGAACATTCTTGGAAAATAATGTTGAAGCAGTTTCTCCGTTTTAAAACTAAAGTGTATTTATGTACAATGGGATATAATATACAATATTATAGTTCAAAAAGTAACTATCATAACACAAATTATTTAACAGTCACCTCACAGAGATTTGAGTATTTCTTACTAATATGTAGGACTATGAGACAATGGGGTAACATATCCTGAACTAATGTATAAAAAATCTTTAGGATCCGTTTGCAAATGTCTGACTTGGAACTAACAAAATATTGACTACTATAAAGAGTGAAATTGCTATTTGCTAAAGGCAAATTGATTGAAAAGTCAACTTTTACAATTGACTCACAATGTCCAAAACTGTCCATGTCTGTTTTGCTACAAAAACTAGTACATGTAGAAAAAGATGGCTACCCGCAAATCACTAACTAGAGGACCCAGCATGCAAAGTTTACAGCTCAGTTTCAAGTAAGTATCAAGTTGGTGATTTTAAGGGCTCGATTTATCAAGCCCCTACGGCTGCAAGTTCTCACAAGAACTTGCTTGCCGTAATTTATCAAGCAGCGGTGACCAGCGGTCACCAGCTTCCCTAAGCTCTTCGCCACCTCTAAGGTGGCGAAATTCAATCTCTGCGGTCGAGTCTGACTGAGGAGATTGACAGCTCCTGCCCGTGCGTGATTGGCTGTGCGCGGACAGGGGGCAGGATTGCACGCGAGCTCAAAATTGCGCTCGTGTGCAATGTTGATTACCTACGGGTAATTTAGCCCCGCCACAGGCGAGCTGAGGCGTACTGGGGGGCGTATACATGCCCCTGTACGCCTCAGCTTTGATAAATCTAGCCCTAAGTCTCATCCTCTTAAAGCCTACAATTTGTATATCAGGTCTAGGAATACAACAAGGTTTGCTTATGTAGCTCTGAAGTTTATGGCATTTCTAATTGTCAGACCTGAAGAAGCACACTGCAAACTTATCAAGGCTAACGCTGTGGGGCTTTAGCAAGTAACAGCTGCAAAGGAATGCACTTTATACTAACAAAGTGACCGTGGCTATACCCTTGTCAAATGAAGCAAATGGTGGGTACAGTTTGGCTATTGAACAATTATAGCAAAATGTTAATTTAATGTTAATGTTAATCTATAGCAAGAAAATACAAATATCTTGTAATTAGAAGGCGTCCCTTTAAGTTGCTTTCATAACTTGGAAAGTCTAAATTAAACTTGCATGATTCAGATTTCAGTTCACTTTAATTGTCAAATGTAGTTTGTTTTCTTGGTATCCTGAATATGTACATATACTACACAACTGGTAACTAGCTGGTGAATATGACTACTCACATTTGTCTTTTGTCATTGGCTCAACAGAAGTTTTCAGTTTGCTTCCAGTAGTGCATTGCTTCTCTACATAATTTAACTATGGGGTCAATTTATTATTGTGTGGATCATGTCCGCCGCACATCAATAAATACAGAAAGCATACGCTCTCGGCATTTATCATTGCACCAGCAGTTCTTGTGAACTGCTGGTGCAATGCCGCCCCCTGCAGATTCGCAGCCAATCGGCGCTAGCAGGGGGTGTCAATCAGCACGATCGTATTCGACCAGGCTGATTGCTATCCGCCACCTTAGAGGTGGCGGACGAGTTAAGGAGCAGCAGTTTTAGGACCACTGCTTCTTAACATCCGCTTCAGGCAGAACTGAAGTGGAGTGGGTCAGAGGCAGCATCCGCTGCATCATAAATAGAGCCCTATGTGTTTAATTCCTTTGCAGGCTTATAAATACACAGTTATATGCAAGTAATAGTGCAATAATAAAACGCTCAAACATATTAGAGCTTTTATTTTTTTTCACTTTTATATTAAATTTAAAAAAATGCATTTAAAGAGCCACTGTATGTTTCCTAGTTGTCATACCAATTGCAGAGTATTAAATGTTTGGGAAATGGCTTATTTAGGTTTATTTATGTATTTTAAAAAGTAGTTTTTTCTCATTGACACCTCAATTCTTAATAACATGCCCATTTAAATGGGGTGAGCCTCCAGGAATAGCAGAATTCCTTATCTTATCTCTCTATTTAAACGCAAAGCCCTCCTTACCCCCCACCCATATAACTCTCTCTCACACTCTCTCAAACACATTGTAGAAGTGCTGCTCAGGACCTGCAGAGCACTGCTTGTACTGAGAAGAACTTGTTGCTGATACGACTCAGATGTGCAACAAGCACTGCTTGGTTTTCAGCTTGGGACTAGCAGTGCAACATAAGTTTCAAGAGGTATTTCTACTGTGTGTTTAACCCCATTGCAGGGGTTAAACACACACTACTGCAGGGTCGATAGTCTTAAAATTAAATGTTTTAAATTATTAAAGCAAGTCATTTTTCCATTATAATGGCCTTTTAAGTATTGGCTATATTAAAGCTATGTATAAATGAAGCTCAAGAAGAATCTACTCTCCCCATGGAGTGTGTGAAATATTTGTACTAAAGTTTTCATTTCCAATTGCACTTGCTTTTGTGTAATCAGACAGAGATAAGATAAGGAGACCTAGATGAGCAATATCCCATTATACTTCAGTTGGTATAACAAGTCATCTGAAACTCATTAAGGGAAATCAATTTTAAAGTACTCTATCCCTTTAAAGGAGAGGAAAAAAAATAATATATTATATATTTTGAACCTGGTTTTAATTTTGTTAAAACTGGATATATGAGTTTATCATTAAGAATATAACGCAGTATGATCAAGTAGACTGACCAGCAAGAGAAAATGTATCTTGAATCAATGACCTAGTTGTGTTTGAACTTAAACTTGATGACAAGAAGTTTATAAACATACATGGTTTACATGGCTTAATGTACCTTTAAGATGAATTAACATCAAAAACATAAAGTGAAAGAAAAGTAAACAAGAAGCAGCAGAAGAAATCACACTCATACATTTTACACTGCATCTGATATAACAAGTCATTGAAAATACATTGCTGGGAAACATTGTCTCTTTAAAGCGATAGAAAAGTGTTTATTTAGTCTATAAAATAGATTGGTTTTTTTTTTAAATTTATTGAAAAATGGATGATCCTGTGTTAACAAAATCTACTTTTTGTTTCAATGCTTTTCATGGCGTGTCCCTACCGGCTAACAGAACGGCCCTGATACCTGTGGATCATTTGTGTACAAACACACATTAACACCAATTTAAACAGCTTAATCAATATTCATTCAAAATATTTAAATGTTTCTTTTAAACCACATTTATATGTATATAATTTATTTTATTTAACCAAATGATACAAAATCAAACTGCTTTTATATCATGTTTCCAAAGATTTGAGGTGCTGATACATTAAACATATTAAAGTGATGGTAAGTTCAAGTACTTGAAACACACAACCCACGCCGCTGCAGATCAGGTGTTCTGTGAAGGGACCGAACTTTGTAAAAGAGCAAACCATGTCACTTCCTGTGACGTTACAGCAGCTGTTGCACTCATTTTGCACCAAATGCGCATGCGTGCCAGCGTGATCACATACCTGGCCGCATACGTCACGGTGAAACTATTTAGACTTGTGAAATTCTGAAACCGTTCTATAATGCATGCGTGGGCTTTTCTATCACAAATGGGGGGATTTATGGAACGATGTTTATTCAACACTGTATGTGAATTATGTTGTGAAACTGAAATAAATGTATACTTATTTAAAAATATTTATTTATATATAACCTGAAAAGCATACAAACAAGGCGTTCATTCAAAGCACTTCACTTTATGATTACTTTAAAATACGACATGCAGTGGCGATAGCCGAGTGGCTGTTTGTCATGCAGGGACGAATAAACATCATTCCATGTTTGAGGTTACATATAAATAAATATTTTTAAATAAGTATACATTTATTTCTGTTTCACACCATAATTCACATACAGTGTTGAATAAACATCGTTTCATAAACCACCCCCATTCGTGATAGAAAAGCCCACGCATGCGCTATAAAAAGGTTTCAGAATTTCACAAGTCTAAATAGTTTTACCGTGACGTATGCGGCCAGGTATGTGATGACGCTGGCACGCATGCGCATTTGGTGCAAAATGAGTGCAACAGCTGATGAAACGTCAAAGGAAGTGACATGGTTCGCTCTTTTACAAAGTTTGGTCCCTTCACAGAACACCGGAACAAACCCTGATGTTACGGTTAGAGCGGAGGTGGGCTAAACCAACAACATGTAGGCTTCGGGGGTGCCGGCTGTAAAACAGCCAGTGAAGCCATGGAAAATTTCCAAGATAAAGAAAATGCAGCCGCACAACTTAAGGAATCAAAGGGCTAAGTAAAAAAGTTTCTTTATTTGGAATCCATTAAAAAATGGTACAAGGCTGACAAACGCCCTGGTTCAAGTACTTGGTCTAGCATCAATCGATGCATCAATAAAAATAAGTACGGGTTTAATTCATGAAATATTTTAATAATACAATTTAATAATGTAATTTCATGCAAACCATTCCAATTGTAATGTACACTCCGGCAGCCCCGCTTCTCCATGTATTTTTTTTTCTATGACGTAAACGCAGTAGTCCAATTATATTTCTAGCATTCTGGCATATTTGCAAGTAGAAAAAAAAAGCGTTCTTTTGCGCATGCGCTCACTACCTCATGGATCTTCTATGCATTTATGCAGCATGTGCGCATTAAAATATTTGAATAAATTAGTGCCCACAGCTCATCGCATACGGAGCTCTGATTGCAGAGTCAGCAGAGTGTCATGCATACGCAGAGAGAGGGTGGGACCGCTTTTTAATGCGCTGTGCACAAACAAGGAAAAACAAGGGGGCGGAGCAGACGGTTCCTTCAATACTATAGCAATATTTATCTAATATAAATACCTAATTGAGCTTTTAAAAAATAAAGTTAGTAACTTGACTACTTATTAGTTATATTTTAAGAATCTGGCTTCTTAAATTTTAAGTTACCATTAGTTTAAACTTTATGTGCTGTTTGATTTTTCTGTATAAAGTACAAAAAAAATCATAATAACAGAATGAAACATAAAAGAAATTCATGCAATTTAAAGTCCTATGAATTAGGATCCCAGTATCTTCAAGGAATTGGTATTTGTTAGTTATCAATGTAGATCAATGTATAAATTATCAATGTAGATACAAAAAGCCTGGGGTTATGTTTAAAGCCTATTAGTAAAAAAATAATCATTCTGGGGATGTGGAAATTATCAAAGCAATTAGTACTTTGTATTGTTTTCCTTGTCATTTTCACAATGGCAAAAGTATTATTATTATCAGTTATTCATAAAACGTGCAAATAACAAAAACTGAAAGTAAAACACAGGCAAATATTTTAGTCATTAAACATAAGGAAAAGTTACAATAAACAAAGTTGATCTCCAAGACAAAATGTAAATTGACTAATGATTGAAAAGTCTTTAGTATTTCAGTTGATGAGTTGATTGATTTGAATTTATTTCAATGGCTCCTGTAATGCCAGTCTGTCTTCCCTGTCTTGTCTTTAGTTATTGCAACCCTGTATAGTGCTGGAGAATAAAGATACTAATAATAATATTACTGATATTATTCGTTATAATAATAAGAATACTCAATTACTGACTTTTTCTATTTACACATTTTTACAGATGTCAGATCTGCTCCAAACAAAAAAAACTTTCCATTCAGAAATCTGCCCATTTCCTGATTTCCTATAAAATAAGCTATTAAAGGCTGAAATAGATCTCCAAGTAAACTAACCCTATAGAACAGCGTGCATTGGAGAGGTTCCTCAGTGTAAAAATGTTTTCAATCTCAAGTGAATACAGGCTACTGTTTAGCTATTAGGAAGAAAAAACACACAAAGCCTGGTTCCTGGTTAGCATACCACCAAATGCTTATGTGAAGGGGTGCAGTGATCGAGTGATACTGTACAGAGCTTATATGTAGGCATGCTATGCATAAAAGAAACACTGCTCAAATGTAGCTATTAGACAGCCACGCTGTTGCCAGTAAATGCAGTGTTAATTATGTAGGACACATCAGCTCTTTACTGGTGCTCATTTAGCACAGATACGGAACCTACCAATCACAAAAGATAATGTTTTGCAACACTGAAGATAATTGTTTTATTGACACATTTGTATTTACAGTAGGCTTGTAATAACTTTACTCTGCTTATTCTCTCTTTGCTGGGGCATGGCATCTAGAAGAGAGGAATATCTCTCTTACAGAGCACTGGATTTGTTTAGCAAATAAAGTATAATATGTTTACTTTGATAACAATTCTATGCTAATTTAGAGAGGCAATTTGTAAGAGTGTAAAGCATCATCCCCTTTCTTTGATAAAAAAAAAAACAAAACAAAAAAAACAAGAAAGCACCACAAAAGATATAGGAATTGTTATTTGTTTTGATTTGTTTGACTCTACCTTGACTCTCTGTCATAATTAACCCTCAATGTCCTGTTTCACAGTTAAAATGCCAGGCAATCACCATACATTCAGTATGAGATGGGCACTCCTGATATTATTGTTGAACAGCATTTTTGCTTCCTGTTCAAATGCTTAAAGGGACAGTAAAGTCATAATTAGACATTCATGATTAAGACAAAGGATACAATTTTAAACAACTTTCCAATTCACTTCTATTATTTAATTTGCTTCCATCTCTTGTTATTCTTTGCTGAAAGGTTTATCTAGGTAAGCTCAGGAGCAGTAAATAACCTAGGTTCTAGCTGCTGATTGGTGGCTGCATATATATACCGATTGTCATTGGCTCACCCATGTGTTCAGGTAGAAACCAGTAGTGCATTGCTGCTCCTTCAACAAATAATACCAAGAGAATGAAGCATATTTGATAATAGAAGTAAACTGGAAAGTTGTTTAAAATGGTATGTTCTACCTAAATCATGACAGAATTTTTTTGAGTTTCATGTCCCTTTAAGTCATAATTTATCTGAACTATTTATAATATATGCAAGAAGCCCCACTGCCCAATACATACAAATGAAAACTCTTATGTTTAAAAAAAAAAGTGAATTTAGTAGTAAAAAATAAAAGTTATGTCAACTGCAACACAATCTGTATTAATAGATGGGTAACACATCATTTGAAATAATGCAGAATTAGACTAATAACCAAAATGCACGTTTGTTTAGATCTTTGGAATTATTTGTAGCTACAATATGTCTCAAATGCAGAAACAGTAAAACTGCTTAAACCAAACAAACCCACATAAATGAGTATTTCGCAAGATAACACTTCCTTTTTAACTGTGCTGCATTCTTTAATCTGTTCTTCATCTCAGTTCAGCTCAGAGGAATCAAAAGACAAATAGAAAGCACTGACATCATCTTCCTTTGCATTCTTCAGTAGACACAGGGCTATAAATCAATCCCACCTCCCAGACCCTAAGCAGAAAGGAGCTTCCCCAGATGTTACATATCAGACTATACATACATCCTGCTGGGCTTTTTGCATTGCTGGATGTGGGCAATGAAGTGATACCCACTCCTGGTCATAGCCCCAATACTCCACTTCAGAGCCACCCAGTGAACTTCTGCTACCAAAAAAGGACATTAAAGTCACAAGACCAGGACATAAAACAAACTGCACACAAATCTCCCATTATCAATGCAAAAATCAACCAGGTAATAGAAAACTGCAAATGAAACTTGTTGCTAAACAGCAAACACTGACAGTCTATGACAGCCACATCTAAACATGTCACTTGATTCTTTAATAAGCAATTCATAGCCATACAATTTAGAGTGGACTGTGGACAGCAACGCTAGCCAGGGTACTTACAGCATAGCACAGCCTCCTGTCACAAAACAAGTTCTCTCCCATGTCTGCAGATCAGCAATAAATCCAACCAGCACGCAAGTTGTATTCTGATTAAAACCTCACTGATGAAGCGCTGAGCTCTTGCTGCTTTGCAAACTGCATCCACATTATTGCAAACCTCTCAGTGTCACAATGTCACTGTCTAATGCCCCTTTTTCTTTATTAGGTGAGAGATAATATTCCAGGCTTCCTAGCACGGCTTCTGGTGATTGCTGTCCGTAGAACTACAGCAGTCACTCAGGTTAAAGGCTCCTCGGCTTTGCCCAGTGCCTGAAGCAAGGAGTGAGCAAGGAGGAGGGGGCTGGTCTGGCAAGAAGGAGTGGGGGGCGGTGTCATAAGAGTTGCCCTCCCCCTTATTAGGTGCCTTTAGGGTTTATTAGCCAGTGTGATTTGATTTGCTATGTGAAACTCTCAGCATGTAACCAGCACTTTTTACATCAGTTTCTGTCACTATGGGACAACTAGCTGCTGCCTGAACTGGACAACATTAACACCAAACTCTAGTTTCTGTCACAACTTCTTTACTCTTTATTAAGGCCGATAAGCTAAATGTTGTAAAGCCCTTATTGTACTCTGTGTGTTGAAATAATACTTTTTTATGCGTGCTCAAGAAAACACACACAAGTGCCTGTACATACATACTAATAAAATGCCTAACTGTACATAGACTTTGTGTATACTATTCTATTTGTATTTGTTAACGCAAGTAATTTGACTATGTTTGGCTATGTACATTCTTGCAGTGTTTTACTGTTATTACTTTGCCTGCAAGTATACATCACATCTCCCTCCCTGTGTGTACCCTGCACTGCCTGTGCCCCAGGGCTGATCTGGGTTAACCAGCGCCTGCTGTGTAAATAGTTAGTGCCCCTGTCACCCTTCCCCTTGGTTTCTTTTCCTCTCTGGACCGAAACCGAAATGTTTGTGCTGCAACCATATAAACGTTAGTTCTGCTCTCTGAATACAAATCTCTCTCTCTCATTCTCTCTCATGTGAGAGAAGGAAAATCTATCTACTCTCTCTATCATCTGTCTGTCTGTATATCTATCATCTGTATGTCAATCTATCTGTATATCTATCTGTATATCTACCTGTATATTTATCATCTTTTTATCTATCTATCTATCTATCTATCTATCTATCTATCTATCTATCTATCTATCTATCTATCTATCTATCTATCTATCTGTCTGTCTGTCTGTCTGTCTGTCTGTCTGTTTGTCTGTCTGTCTGTCTGTCTGTCTGTCTGTCTGTCTGTCTGTCTGTCTGTCTATCTATCTATCTGTATATCTGTCTGTATGTACATCTATCTATCTATCTATCTATCTATCTATCTATCTATCTATATGTCTATATATCTGTATATCTATCTGTATATTTATAATCTATCTAACTAGCTAGCTATCTGTATATCTATCTATCTATTTATCTATCCGTATGTAATCTGTTTATCTATCTATGTATCTATCTATCATATGTTGTCGGTCTATCTATTTATCTGTACATCTATCTATCTATCTATCTATCTATCTATCTATCTATCTATAATCTATCTATCTGTATATCTAGATCTGTGCTAACAGTCTTAAATAATTATTTAACACTTAAAGAGATAGGGTTCTATAAAAAATAATATGAGCCAAAGCAAGACAAGGTTGCACAAGCTAACACATTTTAAGGTGGTAAAGACACCAGGTCTGCCTTCACAAAATTCACAATGTTAAAGTGAAGGTAAAGTTAGCATCTTTCGATCTTTTCAAATGTAAATAGCCTAAAAAATAATGGTAGTTTAATTCATCAATTTCATTAAAAATCTATATTTACCGATTTATCCGCTTTTTCTAACTCTATTCTCCTCGTTCTGTAATCTGCCCGTATATTTTTTTTTTTTTGGCAGCCAGGTCACGTTGTTCTATTAGCCAATTATCTGTCTGGCCGTTAGGCGGCCGTCATTTGACGTCACTGTATTACTATTCGTTCTGCGCATGCGTTAGATACACTTCGCTTCAAGTGGTAATAGTTTTTAGTCACGCAGACGCAAATTGAGGTGAAGGCGTAATGTGCGCATGTGCAAGATTAAAGAAAATCGCGAACGCGCATTTACCATACGTATAGAGCGGGTGGCAACGCTCTATACGTAATACACCAAGAAAGCAGGAAATAACTGGAAGGAGGAGCTTTAATCGGCCGGAGACGTAAAGATAAAGTATTTATTTTATATTTAGATATATAGAAATATGTCCTAAAAACTTAGGGATCTTGCTATATTTTGACCAATTAACACAATACTGCTTTCAGTTGCAGAAAACTTTACCTTCACTTTAAATACCAGATAAAATGTGAAGCAGATAATAGCACATCACAGTTACATAGATATCAACCATATCCCCAAATACTATCATGTATATAGAAGCTGGCCAGCAAACAGTCCGTTTGATAATCTGGTCTCTAGTGTGATAAACACGCTGCGGTGAACTGACACAAGTACCGTCCCTTTACTCTGCTCCTATCCGGGCACTTAAGTGTGAATACACGCTCAGGTAGCAGGATGTAAGTCCGGTCTTTTATGAACAAAGGCAGGACTGAAAAAAGATTCCCAGCTGGACAGCGTAATCACAGCACAATGCTCATGGGGTAATATCTGTTGCAAGACTTCAACCGCACGACTTACCTACACCTTCCTGGACTTGTGATTCGTGAGCTAAATGCCATTCTGCTTCAATGTACCTCCAAGATCCTATATTCATGTGTTGCAAATGCCGATGTGGGTCTTCACCGCGGCTCTGATAGCACCTGTTCACAACATTGACCATTACCGGAGCTTAGCAAGTGAAGACCCGCATCGGCATTTGCAACACATGAATATAGGATCTTGGAGGTACATTGAAGCAGAATGGCATTTAGCTCACGAATCACAAGTCCAGGAAGGTGTAGGTAAGTCGTGCGGTTGAAGTCTTGCAACAGATATTACCCCATGAGCATTGTGCTGTGATTACGCTGTCCAGCTGGGAATCTTTTTTCAGTCCTGCTTTGTTCATAAAAGACCGGACTTACATCCTGCTACCGGAGCGTTTATTCACACTTAAGTGCCCGGATAGGAGCAGAGTAAAGGGACGGTACTTGTGTCAGTTCACCGCAGCGTGTTTATCACACTAGAGACCAGATTATCAAACGGACTGTTTGCTGGCCAGCTTCTATATACATGATAGTATTTGGGGATATGGTTGATATCTATGTAACTGTGATGTGCTATTATCTGCTTCACATTTTATCTGGTATTTAACATTGTGAATTTTGTGAAGGCAGACCTGGTGTCTTTACCACCTCTTTAATAAACGTTTGGTTTAAAATGTGTTAGCTTGTGCAACCTTGTCTTGCTTTGGTTCATATTATTTTATATAGAACCCTATCTCTTTATGTGTTAAATTATATATATATATATATATATATATATATATATATATATATATATATATATATATATATATATATATATATATATATATATATTTGTATATCTATCAGTATATCTGTATATCTATCTGTATATCTATCTGTCTGTCTATCTATTTATCTATCTATCTATCTATCTATCTATCTGTATATCTATCTGTATATATATATCTGTCTATCCGTGGATCTATCTTTCTATCTGTATATCTATATATCTATCATCTGTTTATCTAATTATCTATCTAATTATCTATCTGTATATCTATCTATCTTTCTATCTATCTATCTATCTATCTATCTGTATATCGATCTATCTATCTGTATATCAATCTATCTGTATATATAAATAAAAAGAGAGAAGCACTCAACCTGGGAACGAACAATAGCATAATAGCTTGTTCTATGGCTAGTTACCCCCCTAGAAGCAGCCTCTTTTTGCTCAATATGTGCCTTTCACAGAGAAGAACTTTCCTGTAGCATATCAGTCTGATCCTGACTTAACAGTGCAGTCCAGCCCCGAAATACCAGGCAATCCCTCTCTGAACGAGAGAAACGGCAAAACCCCAGACGTACGTTTCGGCCTATTGTGGGCCTCGTCAGTGAGGTGCAACCATATCCCTCTAGGCACACTGAGCAACGGGTCCACATCTGGATTCCCACATCACACTTAGGGAGACTTCCAAAAGTGTCATAATTTTCTGCTTCTAGGGTGGTAACTAGCCATAGAACAAGCTATTATGTTATTGTTCGTTCCCAGGTTGAGCGCTTCTCTCTTTTTATTTATGCAAATTATGACACTTGGGGAAGTCTCCCTAAGTGTGATGCGGGAATCCAGACGTGGACCCGTTGCTCAGTGTGCCTAGAGGGATATGGCTGCACCTCACTGACAAGGCCCACAATAGGCCGAAATGTACGTCTGGGGTTTTGCCGTTTCTCTCGTTCAGAGAGGGATTGCCTGGTATTTCGGGGCTGGACTGCACTGTTATGTCAGGATCAGACTGATATGTTACAGGAAAGTTCTTCTCTGTGAAAGGCACATATTGAGCAAAAAGAGGCTGCTTCTAGGGTGGTAACTAGCCATAGAACAAGCTATTATGCTATTGTTCGTTCCCAGGTTGAGCGCTTCTCTTTTTCTATCTGTATATATATCCGTATATATATCTGTATATCTATCTATCTATTTATCTATCTATCTATATATCTGTATATCTATATATCTATAGAATCCACAAATTTTTCAGAGACTTAATCAGTGCAAACACCATACATAAATAATCTTAAGGCGAAAACAACTCCATCCAGAGTCCCACTTCAGCGGATATCACCCGAACATAACTTATCACAGTTTATTCCAAGAAATGTACAACAAAGGAACTTACCACAAAGTTGAAGTCTTTTTGTTTAAGGGTAAAGTCACTTACAGATGGCAAACTCCATGTACCTGCAGTTTAGCATTCTCCTCCAAATACAAGGCAAGTGTTTGCAAGAGATTCTCACAACGAGTGGCCTTTTAAATCACCGGATAGTAACCGGTGAAAGCTGCATATATCACTGAAACTGCTAGGGCTCTCCAAACCCTTATTCTCAACTTGAACACGAACCAAACAGAATATCGCAGTTCCAGTGAAAGAAAAGGTAGGAAGAGATTATGAATTTAAAAGAACATTTTATTCCATACTTGCATTAAAATTGCTGTATAGGCACTACAAACAAACGGACACCACAGCTGACGCGTTTCCCGCTTCACAGGCAGTTCATCAGAGCTGAAAAGCGAGTGTTTCAGCTGTTAAATCGTGGGTAAGCAAAAAGCTCAACCTATCACTGCATGTTAACTTGTGACCATTTTAACCTCTTAGTCTCTCAACCCACAAAGTAATAGCCTAATACAAATAACCTCTAGCATCAAATTTAACTGGAACTGCGATATCCTGTTTAGTATCTATATATCTATCTGTATATCTATCTATCATTTATTTGACTATCATCTGTATATCTATCTATCTGTATATCTATCTATCTATCTATCTATCTATCTATCTATCTATCTATCTATCTATCTATCTATCTGTATATCTATCTATCTATCTATCTATCTATCTATCTATATATCTGTCTGTATATCTATATATCTATCTGCATATCTACCTATCATTTGTTTGTTTATCTATCTATCTATCTATCTATCTATCTATCTATCTATCTATCTATCTATCTATCTATCTATCTAGCTATCTGTCTGTCTGTATATATATATTAGTAAAGAATGGGGATGCACTCGCCAGGATTTCCAAAGTTACCTTTAATATAATGTTTCGGGGTGTTACCCCCTACATCAGACAATGCAAAATAACAATACACAACCTACTTACCACCTTTTAAACTAACCTAAGTGATAGAGTTCCAGGTCATCACCTGTGATGCCACCCCACAATCAGCAATCAACAGGTGAAGGCCCTCCCAGTGTATGTGACTACCTAATAATATAAACATATTAACCCCTTAAGGACCACAGCACTTTTCCATTTTCTGTCCGTTTGGGACCAAGGCTATTTTTACATTTCTGCAGCGTTTGTGTTTAGCTGTAATTTTCCTCTTACTCATTTACTGTACACACATATATTATATACCATTTTTCTCGCCATTAAATGGACTTTCTAAAGATACCATTATTTTCATCATATCTTATAATTTACTATAATTTTTTTTTTATAAAATATGAGGAAAAATGGAAAAAAACACACTTTTTCTAACTTTGACCCCCAAAATCTGTTACACATCTACAACCACCAAAAAACACCCATGCTAAATAGTTTCTAAATTTTGTCCTGAGTTTAGAAATACCCAATGTTTACATGTGCTTTGCTTTTTTTGCAAGTTATAGGGCCATAAATATAAGTAGCACTTTGCTATTTCCAAACCACTTTTTTTCAAAATTAGCGCTAGTTACATTGGGACACTGATATCTTTCAGGAATCCCTGAATATCCCTTGACATGCATATATTTTTTTTAGAAGACATCCCAAAGTATTGATATAGGCCCATTTTGGTATATTTCATGCCACCATTTCACTACCAAATGCGATCAAATAAAAAAAATTGTTCACTTTTTCACAAATTGTTTCACAAACTTTAGGTTTCTCACTGAAATTATTTACAAACAACTTGTCCAATTATGGCATACATGGTTGTAAATGCTTCTCTGGGATCCCCTTTGTTCAGAAATTGCAGACATATATGGCTTTGGCATTGCTTTTTGGTATTTAGAAGGCCGCAAAATGCCACTGCGCACCACACATGTATTATGCCCAGCATTGAAGGGGTTAATTAGGAAGCTTGTAGGGAGCTTTTAGGGTTAATTTTAGCTTTAGTATAATGTAGTAGACAACCCAAAGTATTGATCTAGGCCCATTTTGGTATATTTCATGCCACCATTTCACCGCCAAATGTTAACAAATAAAAATAAAGCGTTACATTTTTCACAATTTTAGGTTTCTCACTGAAATTATTTACAAACAGCTTGTGCAATTATGGCATAAATGGTTGTAAAAGCTTCTCTGGGATCCCCTTTGTTCAGAAATAGCAGACATATATGGCTTTGGCTTTGCTTTTTTGTAATTAGAAGGCAGCTAAATGCCGTTGCGCACCACACTTGTATAATGCCCAGCATTGAAGGGGTTAATTAGGGAGCTTGTAGGGAGCTTGCAGGGTTAATTTTAGCTTTAGTGTAGGTATCAACCTCCCACATGACACATCACACCCCCTGATCCCTCCCAAACAGCTCTCTTCCCTCCCCCACCCCACAATTGTCCCCACCATCTTAAGTACTGGCAGTAAGTCTGCCAGTACTAAAATAAGAGTTTTTTGGGGATTTAAAAAAAAAAAAAAAAAAGATAATTCTGCTCTGTAGGATCCCCCCTTAGCCCCCAACCTCCCTGATCCCCCCCAAACAGCTCTCTAACCCCCCTCTCGGCCTTATTATGCGCCATATTGGGTACTGGCAGCTGTCTGCCAGCACCCAGTTTGAAATAAAATATGTTTTTTATAACAGTTTATTATTTTAAAAATTCTATTTTCTGTAGTGTAGCTGCCCCCCCTCAACCCCCAACCTCCCACCCTCCCAGATCGTTAAATTACAAGTTAATTTGTAATGTTCCCACCCTCTCTTCCACCGTGTACCACTTAACATTTGTTCCATAGTGTAGGGTTTCCACCCGCCCGCGCGCGCACCCGCTCCCATGCACGCGTACACACACGCTCACGCGCGCGCACTCGATCTCGCCCCCCTTCCCCAGGGTGGCTCTCTCTTCATCGGACGGCTAAAAAATGTTATAGCAGGATGCCACAATATCGAGGCATCACTGCTATAACATGAAAGTAGTTGGAAGTGATCAGGATCGCTTCCACTGCTTTCAAAGACCAACGACGTACGGGGTACGTCCTTGGTCATTAACTGCATTTTTTTTCAGGACGTACCCCATACGTCGTTGGTCGTTAAGGGGTTAACTAAAAGTGAACACCAAGTGCCCTATCTTAATAAAGGAACCACATAGCAAAAATGTGTACATAGCACTGCTCACAATAGGTTAAAGGTGAAAAACCTTTTGGGAAATTGTGATATCAGTCCCTGATAAGCCATATGTGCTTTAATCTGATTACGGCCTGTGGGTGGTTGCCATAGCAACCAAAACTAGCAACAACGGCCCCCAATACTGGGTAAGGCATGATATGGCCAATCAACGGTACTGCAACATGAAGTAGCGCCCAACCCCCAGACAGCCAAGACAATCACCCAGAAATAACATACAGAATAATATGTAAATTGAACACAATCAGTCAAATTGCACAATACCTCATAGCACTACAAAATAATTACAAAATTGGCCAGTAATTAGTAAACAAGCCATATAGCTGGTACTCAATGCACCCCTCAAGTGCCGGGCTATTAGGATGGAAACCAGTGTTCTAAGAACTGTCTAATACTGTCCAGTCTGGAGGTGTGACCATGTGAGCCAATCAAGGGGTTAGACTGCGTGGTAGAGCCCCAAGGGCATGTTAAATACAAACGGCAGGGCTGAAAGTATGTGTAAGGCATCAAAGTCAAGATTCCAATAAACATAAACAACATCAACAGGCTGCTACTTACTCCACACGCAACCCCATGTCTAACGTACAAAACATATATCAGCAATGCCCGGTATAGAGGCTTGACATAGATAGTAGAACTTTCCTGTAGAACATCAGTCTGATCCCGCCTATTACAGTCAGTCCAGCACCGAAATACCAGACAATTCCTCTCTGAGCAAGTTCTACTCTGTGAAAAGCATTACTGGGCTAAAAGAAGCTGCACCCAGGTGGTAAATCGCCATAGAACAGGCTAACAATGGTATTGAGCCAGTTGTTCACTCCTGTGAGTGCACTTGTCTCTCTGTGTATTTACTCACAGACCATCAAGAAGCTCCTGGGAGTGTCGGAGTAACGGGAGGGGGCCTTGACCTTAGGAGGAAGAGGCCTGTTGGTGATTGGTGCTGGTGGAGGAAGGGGCCGGCGCAAGCTGGGGCCAAACTTAAGGGACTGAGCGGGAAGAGGCAGGAAGTAACTTGTCAGAAAAATTGTGGTGACAACAGCTCCCTCCCGCCCACCCTTATGTTGAGTTTTTCTTTCCTTTAGGTTTGTCGCAGCAAGACGGGGGTGCTAGTTCTCAGACAGAAAATGAAAGGAATATGGCCAAGTGAATTGGGGGTTGTGAACAAGTTGTCTCTCCATGGGGTGAGTGTGCAACTAGGTTATTATAGGGGCAAGGGGTTCCCTATTAAAGTGGAGGTGAGGTTGGTTACGGACTCAGCGAGTACGTAGTTGAGTCCAGTTTGAGTGACGGCCATGTTGCTAACTAGTTAGGGAACTAGCACCGCTGGGGGGATGTTTCAGTATGGTATTAAATGGGTTTAAGGTCTAAGTTATTTAAGAACATTGTGTATGTTCGGTTTAAAGGTTGTATTTATTAATAATTAAAGGTTATGGTTATTTAATAAAAGTGCTGCGGCCAATTTTGTACCAAGGTTATGTGTCACGTGTTTTATTTCAGGTATGATAAGTGGGGATTGTGGGTCGGTTATATGATGGGCCGGAGATTGACGACTTTAAAGGTCATGCAATTATCCTCCTTGTCATTTAAACAGTTGCAAAACGCAATGCAATTGGTTAATTAGGAAGTAAAATGTACCACCTAATATGTCTAAAGGCTTTAGTAGATAGCAACTTTGAAAAAACAACAACTTCATACTAACAAAATGACCATGGCTAGACTTGTCAGCTTCAGACTCAAGCCCAGGCAAGTGGTGTGTGGAGTATGGCTAATTAAAAAAAAATTGCAGAAAGCAAGATTCTAATTTGTTTAACAATGTATCCACTTGGCTAATAGATTATGCTATAACAACAACAGAAATATCTTGTAATTACAAGGGGTTTACTTACCCTTTTAACAGAAATTCTTCAGTTAAAGGGACAGTCAAGTATAAATTAAACTTTCATTATTCAGATAGGACTTTTAATTTTAATTGACTTTCCAATTTACTTTTATCATCAAATTTGCTTTTTTCTCTTGGTATTCTTAGTTTAAACTAAACATAGGTAGGCTCATATGCTCATTTCTAAGCCTTTGAGGGCTGCCTCTTATCACATGCTTTTTAAATCTCTTTTCAACACAAAGAGACAGAAAGTACACGTGGGCTATATAGATAACACTGTGTTCAGGCACAGAAAGTTATTTAATATCTAGCACAATACAATGCTAAATTTAAGACAATAGATAATAAACAGTCACAGTCATGTGATCAGGGGGCTGGAAGAAGGTTCCTAGATACAAGGTAATCGGTAATCACCAAGGTAAAAAGTACATTAATATAAATGTGTTGGTTATGCAAAACTGGGGAATGGGTAATAAAGGGATTATCTATCTTTTAAAACAATAACAATTCTATGGTTGACTGTCCCTTTAACTAAGAGTAAAAAATACTTTGATAACTATAGGTACAATATCAGTCATATGCCATGTTTACTTGGTTTAAATAAATAGTACAGAGATTACATGATTTTATAAATAGCAAATTGTTATTATAAATGAAGAAAAATTAATTTGAATGTTAAAAAAAAATAACATAAACCCGAAATAACTGATCACAATCATATACATATGCATACGGTTCCCCATCTATCATGCTCAGGGAATGCAATATTCCCAGCCAGGGAACCTGCCCACCTTGGGGTAAGTAGGCAGCGTCTCCTTGCACTAGCAGATGGTAACTTAGTAATAGGTACAAATATATTATATTTACATAGTATCTCTGTTAACTAAACTAACCATAATCTAAAAAAAAAATTTGAAACGTAATATGTATGTAAATATTCTGATGTGTGTTTTTAACTTGGATATTCAGTAATCTCTTGTCTTTTTAGCTTTTTTTAGTTTTTTTTTCAATAGCTGACTAGCTTGATGAGTTGTTTTTTTTTTATATAGTTTTAAGAGGACTTAACAGGGGTCATCACTGGTTATAAAAGTCAGATTCCCTTTATCCTTGTACCCATGCAATGGTCCTACCTATATAGAGCCAGATAACAAATAGTGTGCTATTACATTTTTTCCCTTATGGCTAACTGTGCTCAAAGTAAAATTTTAACAGGGGTGGGATAGCATGTGTTTAAAAAAATTTAAAGTAAAAAAGTTAGATGTCCACTAAATTCAGAATTTTGGATAGCGCAATCGCATTAACTTCTATTCCCCATAGACTTCAATGGAGTACACTTTTAAAAACAAATAACACTTATCGCTTGTGCGGTAACCCGACACGCATTAAACCAACTGCACTAAACCCGAAGGTAGCTATGCATATTTTACATTCCAATGTTCTTCACATAGAAGAGAATCTTCTTTTTTTTAAAAATATATATCTGATTTTTTTTTAAATATATATATATATATATATCTATATGAATATATATAGATGTACAGATATAAACAGAAATATCTATATATAATAAAAAAGAACATTTTCTTCTAAGTGAAGAACATTGGAATATAAAATATTTACAGTAAAAACAGTAAAACATTTAAAAATATTAAAAATTATTAAAAATTATGTTTCATGTTTATTATTATTATTATTATCATTTATTTGAAGAGCACCAAAAGGCACTATAAACATAAGCAAGAGAAGCAAGGTAACATTTATAGGGGTGAAGTGGGTAAAGGGCCTTTCCAGGAGATGCACTGTTGTCAGCTCTTATGAAGGTTATCTACAAACGGCTGGGCTCATAGGCTTATACACTAAGGGAGTTCAATGAGATAACAAAGGAGAAGAGACACTGAGGTTAGAAAAGGTTGGCGTATGTTGTTTGCATCCCTGAACGGTAAAGTCTTTAAGGAGCGTTTGAAACTTTCAAAAATAGGGGAGAGTGCTGTGGAGTGAAGCAGAGATTTCCACAAAATAGGGGCCAGTCTGGAGAAAACCTGTAGACAGGAATGTGAGGAGCTAATAAGAGAGAAGGAGGTCGTGAGCATAGCGAAGGGGATGGGAGGGAAAGTATCTGGAGACAAGGTCTGAGACATAGAGGGGAGCAGTGCAATTGAGGGCCTTGTATGTCACAGTCAGAATTTTGTGTTTAATACTGGAAGCTAGAGAAAGCCAGTGAAGGGATTGGCAGAGAGGTGCAGCAGATGAAGAGCAAAGTGCAAGGAAGACGAGCCAGTGAGAGGCATTGGTTATGGATTGTAAAGGAGCTAGACAGCAGCTAGGGAGACCAGAGAGGATAGAGTTGCAATAGTCAAGGTGTGGAAAGAATAAGAGATTGGATTAAAATCTTAGTTGTTTATTTTTAAGGAAATGTTGAATTTTGTTGATGTTTTTAAGGTGGAAGGGGCAGGAATTGGCCAAAAACTGAATGTGAGGAGTGAAAGAAAGATCTGAGTCAAGTTTTGCCCCAAGACTTGTGGAGTTGGGGTAATGATGGAATAATCGACAGTTAGAGAAAAAGGGGGGTGGATATTTTGGAAGAAGGGTGGAAAAGGTTTTGGAGAGATTTAGCTTAAGGAAATGATAGGACATCCAGGATGAGATATGAGAAAGACAGTTAGTGACACACATTAGTAAGAAAGGGGATGGGTCTTGTGCAAAGAGGTAGATTTGGGTGTCATCAGCATACAAATGATATTGAAACCTGTGGAACTTTAATAAGGAACATAATGATGACATGTAGATTGAGAAGAGAAGGGGGCTGAGGACAGAGCCTTGTGGTACCCCAACAGAAAGTAATAAAGGGGCAAAGGATGCACCAGAGAAGGCTACACTAACTGTAAGGTTAGACAGGTAGGAAGGGAACCACGAGGGGGCTGTGTCACAAATGCCACAGGATTGGATAGTTTGGAGCAAAAAACAGTATCAATGGCTGCAGACAGAATAACAAGAATCAGCAGAGAGAAGTGGTCTTTCGATTTTGCTGTAAGTAGGTTGTTGGTAAACTTAATGATTGCTGTCTCTGTGTGGTGTTGAGGCAAAAATCCAGATTGCAGTGGGTCAAGGAGGGAGATTAATGTAAGAAATGTGATAGACATGTATATACCAGCTTTTCAAAAATTTTGAGGCAAGGGGGAGTAGGAAAATAAGCCGGTAGTTGGATGGGGAGGTTGGATCAAGAGGTTTTTGAGGATAGGTGTGACCAGTGCATGTTTTAGGGATGAAGTAAATATACTGGTGCTGAGGGAGAGGTTGAAAATGTGTGTGAGTATAGGGGTAAGGGTAGAAGAGAGGGAGGGAGGTAGCTGTGAGTGGATGGGATTGTGAGTACAGGTAGTGAGGGGCGAGGACAGTATAAGGGTAGAAATGTCTTCCTCAGTAACAGAGGCAAAAGTGCTAAATTCATGGCTTTGTGGGTTTTGGATGATTGCAAGTTTTTGAGTAGCTTGAAGACTGTTACTATGTTGAGAGATAATTTGTTTCTGATGGAATCAATTTTGCTGTTCAGGTGGCTGGCAAAATCTTGAGCTGAGAGAGAAATTGTAATAGGAGATGGGTGTAGGCAGAGAAGAGTATTGAAAGTGGAGAACAGACGTTTTGGGTTTGAAGAAAGAGTAGATAATTAATCTTGCTTAGAGAAGTTAAGGGCAGAATAGTAGAAGTTCAAGATGAACTTGTAGTGAAGAAAAGCAGCTGAACACCAACATTTTCTCCAGTGTCGCTCAGCAGTGTGGGAACATCTGCGCAGGTAGCATGTCAGAGGAGTATGCCAGGGCTGAGAATAAGTGTGTGACTTCTGAGCTAATGTAGGAGGGGCCAGATTGTCAAGGACCGATATAAGGGTGGAATTGTCGTGGCGGAAAGATTGGTCAGGGCAGGATAAAGAGGAGATGGAAGAGAGCAGAGGTTTGAGAGAGTTTGAGTGCTGTTGCTTATCTAGTGACTTGATGCTGCTGTGGAGTATAGTGTGAGGGTTAGATGGAGGGAGAGTTGTAGGGAGTGATGTGATGTTGCAAATGAGAAGATGATGGTCAGAAAATGGAAAGGGGGATTTTTTTTAAGGTTTTTTTTGTTTAATTTTTTTTGGGTGGAAATCCAGATCTTTGTGTGTTAACTTATACAAGAAGAAATCTGGCTCATAAAACAGCTGAATGCTGCAGGAGGGATTCATTTTACAATGAAACAAATAAATGCACATCTCTAACAAACAGGCAAAAAACAGCTATTTCAATCGACAAAACTGATGTATCTGTAAACAATTTAAAGTATGAATAGGTTTGAATATGATTCTGCAAAACAAGCCTCATCTCAGTACAGGTAGAAAACTATTTATCCAAACTGCTTGGGACCACAAAAGGTTTGGATTTTTAGAATTGTTTGGAGTTTGTGCTATTTTTATGTTTGCATCTATAAAATGAGACAGTTGGATCAAATGTAAACAACAATACCTTATGTCATTAAGGCAATATTTACAGGTCATAAAAGCACCACATTATTTAATACTTTTATATAAATAGTAACTTTAGATAGTACAGTACTGTATTCAGAACAGTAATAGTTGTTTTAAATAAATATATACTAGCATTTACATTTTAGAACTCAAAGAAAAACAAACAAAAAAACACAGGCAGAGGATATTGTGACTTACTGGAGGGGGAACAAATAGTAATTTTTAATAATTTTATTTAAAAGAAAAAAATTAGAGAATCTGAATTTTGGAATAATTCTGTATTTTAGAATTCGGAATTTGGGGTTTGGGGTTTTGTTCCTGTACTACATTTTAAGAGGTAGTAATATCCATCCTATAATATAAAAGGCCAAGTGTGTTTGTCCGAAGCTGTCATGCGCAGTAGAGACAGCACGAGGACAAACACACCTAGCCTTAGAGTCTACCTGATCTGCTGCGGCACGGTGACGGTGGGCAGAAGTAGGCGTGGCCAGGCGTGAGCAGGCGTGGTTGGACACGAGCAGGGGCGTGGTCGGGCGTGGCGAGGGCGGGACTGGGTGCGGTCGCACGCAAGAGAGGGGAAGGAGATAGAAAGAGAGGGGGAGAGAGCAAAAGAGATGGGAAAGAGCTAAAGAGATGGGAAAGAGAGAGCAAAAGAGAGGGGAAAGAGCAATACAAACGGGGAGATAGCAAAATAGAGGGGAAAGAGCAAAATAGAGGGGGAGAGAGAAAATAAGAGGGGGAAAGAGAGAGAGCAAAAGATTGGGGAAGAGAGAGAGCAAAATAAGAGAGGGGGGAGAGAGAGGGGGAGAGAGGAGGGAGAGAGAGCAATAGAGAGGGGGAGAGAGAGCAAAAGAGGGGGGAGAGGGGAGAGAGAGCAAAAGAGAGGGATAGAGAGAGCAAAAGAGAGGGGAGAGAGACAGAGCAAAAGAGAGGGGGAGAGAGAGAGCCCAAAAGAGAAGGTGAGAGAGATCGCAAAAGAGAGGGAGGAGAGAGAGAGAGCTCAAAAGAGAGGGGGGAGAGAGAGCGCAAAAGAGAGGGGGATAGAGAGAGCGCAAAAGAGAGGGGGAGAGAGAGAGCGCAAAAGAGAGGGAGAGAGAGCGCAGAAGACAGGGGGAGAGAGAGAGCGCAAAAGAGAGAGGGGAGAGAGAGCGCAAAAGAGAGAGGGGGAGAGAGAGAGCACAAAAGAGAGGGGGAGAGAGCGCAAAAGAGAGGGGGGACAGAGAGAGCAAAAGAGAGGGGGGAGAGAGAGAATCTGAGAGGGGGGGGAGAGAGAGAGAAAAAGAAAGGGGGGGGAGAGAGCAAAAGAGCGGTGGATCGAGAGAGCACAAAAGAGAGGGGGAGAGAGAGAGCAAAAGAGAGGAGGAGGGAGAGAGAGCAAGGGATGGGACCGATGTACTGCAAAAAATGGCCCATGTGAACGGGCTTTAGGACTAGTCAAACATAAAGTAATTTTATTCTAAAAAGACCTTTGCAACTCTCACTATACATTCCTTTAACCTTCAACCATAATTACTTTTGTGATCAAGAAAATATTTCATAACCTTATTAAAGGGTACAGAAATTAAATGTCATTAAATTGGCTAAGTAAATAGGATAGATTTTGTACCTATTGCTAAGTTATAAACTACAGATGAATTGCTATGTCCTCAGATAATCCATTACTCTTAGTTACCTGAAGGGTTAATATTAACTTTGTTACTACAGGTTCATGTGCCCAAATCTGGAATTCTAAAATCCAAACATTCTGAAATCTTAACTTTTTAATTAATATTTCGTTTTAAATGTTTTTCCGGCTGGGGGCGGAGCGACCAGGTAGCTTGCAGGTAGCTGCTGTCTGCTTCGTCGGTCCTATGTCCTTTCCCGCGGACGAAAGGATTTGAGTTATCTCCAGCCTCCGAAGTGTGCCTTGGCCTTTGAGAAAGCACTTGGTCCGGCATCCGATCATATTGATGATCTCGGAATAGAAATTCACAGAAGGCTGAAATCGCTCTGTTGCTAAGAGCACTCCTCCAAACCCTCACGTTTGAGGGAGAAGATATTGAAGTGTAAGGAAGCCAGGATAACCAGCTGCACCTGGCTCTAACCATCACACTTGGACACTCTGCCTAAAAGGTAACATCACTTGGCATACCGTTGCTGTCTACAGATGGTTTAGGGCCGCAAAGGAAAGCATGGAAGATATGAGCAGCGCATAGGCATACCGCAACCCCAGGAGCCATACTAAACTGGGTAATACGGTAATAAGCACGGCTGTGGGTGAGCGCAGTCTGAAAAGCCTCAGATAAAGTGAACGGTGGTGGGAGACGAAGTAGTCAGATGAAATACATACCTATGATATCTGCCAGAACTCCTGGTGCTTCGTAGAAGCTCCCCATCTGCCGGGAGAAGCCGTGTCCCAGAAGCGAGGTCGAGTTCGCCGGAGGAGAAGGTGTGGAGCCGGTGTCTGAGCCTTGGACCAATCCGGTGGTGGATTGTCGACACACCCTCGTTTTGCTAGAGGCGCGCCCAGGGGGCCGTGAAGACTGGTCTGCTCGTTTGTTTGTTTTCCCTTTGTCTCCTGCTGCGAAATACCCGACAGAACAGGTTCACAGTTTCAGCGGCACATAGGTGAGATGGAAGCTAATCAGTTATAAAGCTGTCACGGTAATATAACTTTGCCTGGACGTTTGTGTACCTGTGCCCAGGAGACGGTAAGCTCAATTAGAGCAATTTCAAAGAGAAACTCTGACATTGGTTACAAGTTACATTTTTCTCAGCAGCACGCTTGATGGGTGACCTGTAAAAACTTTGACACTAAACATCTTTGGATCAGTAACTGGGTGTTTTTGAGACACATGATCCGGCTGCTACATAAAATTGCAGTAATATGCATATCACCTATTATTCCCCTTAAGATAATCTGGGCAGCATCATAAATGGCCCCTAAGGGATTTTGTTAAGATGTTTCTTATATACTATATTGCTCTGTTTTAGAGGGGCAACACTGCATTACTGTATGGTAAACCTTAATTGAATATAGGCAAATCTAAATAACAAATGTAAATAACTGTCAGTATCAAGGTTTGCACTAATTTGGACTTCAATTGTGGACTGCTCTACCATAAGTCTAAATGAAATGTTATACGATATTGCCCTTAAGTCTAGATATTATTGTTTGGGCCATTACCTTTAAAGAAAGAGTGTAGGGAGTGGGGAGATATTGATGCAATTCTTGTTACGTAACTTGATGGAGAACAATAACTGTTTCTGCACAATAGTAGTAGCTGTTCTATTTGTTTTATATCTTTAGGCTCAGCTATGTATCTAACCTGTGCAGCGTGTAAGGCCTAATATAACCCTGTTTTCTGTGTCTAGGCTGTTTACTAAATATCAAGCTTTAGATACTGTGTGTCATACACATCATAAAAGTTCTTGAAAATAACTATATATAGATGTCAGGGAAACTGGAAAAGTATCAGGGGCTATTTTGGTCTCTTGTCTTAAATATGGAAAATTTTGCTGAACCGCATTTTTAGGTTATATCACAATACTAGACTAAATTTTTTCACATTATTTTTTTTATAATTTTTTTTTTTTTTTTTTTTTTTTTTTCACTTCAGAGCTCACTGAGACTCACTGATTTTGTCACTTTTTTACTTCACTATATGTGTGATAGTGGGATCAATACAGCCCGCGTTCAATTGTGGCTTTTTTTTTTTTTTTTTTTTCCCACTGAGACTCACTGTTTTTATCACTTTCTTTTTTCAGCTTTTGTTCACTTGCTGAATTTTTTTTTTTTTATTTTTTTTCCCACTTATACGCACTCTGTCATATACCCTAAGGGTTGACAGTGTTTGATATATATACATATATATTCACATATTGCTGTTTATATATAACACAAATCACATTTGCACTGAGGTGAATGGAGAGATTTATCTCCCAGCAGAAAGGTTCTTCACCTATAATGCCACCTAAACCAAAAGACAAGAGAGGTAACCCGAAAAATATAGAGGTGCCCCAAGACACCTCGCAAGAACATGGAGCAGGGAATTTTTGTTTTAATGACATCTCAGAATTTGCCGCGGAAGTGGCGAAAATGATGGCTCCACAGCTAGATGCAGTTAAACAAGAAATAAAAGCAGAGATTTCTAATCTCTCGACTGAGATTAGGCAATTTACAGCCAGAATGGAGGAGGTCGAGACGAGAGTGTCTGACTTAGAGGACAGAGTGAATTCTATTGGTTCTGTATCAACCATTCAGGACAAGGCCATTGCTCAATTACAAGCTCGAGTAGAGGACCTCGAAGACAGGTCAAGGCGGAACAACTTGAGAGTGATTGGCCTGCCTGAATCGGTTGAATACCAAGACTTATTACATTTTGTCTCTGTCACTCTGCCTCAGGCGCTCCTGATTCCCCCTCCCCCTACGCCATTTCTGATTGAGAGATCGCACAGAGTAGGGGCACTTAGAGAAAACAATACTACACTTAAACCAAGGCCCATTATCTTTAAGTTTGTTAATTATCAAGATAAGGTATTATTTCTGACCCACTATAGGAAACTTAATTCCCTTAATATTAACTCTCATAGAGTTTGGATCTTTCAAGATTTTTCTTCAGAAACTAGGGCCAAAAGAAGAGAGATGACCCCTTTTTTTGACACATTTTTGAAAGCTGAATGCAGTGTTAGACTGTTATATCCAGCTAAACTTATAGTTAATAAGGCAGGAATGACTTATGTAGTGAATAATAGCGTGGAAGCAATGTCTTTATGCAAAGAAATGGGTATCCCTTGAAAAGGTAGCAGAAATGATGATGAACGGTTGCGTAGATGAATATTAACAGAATATAGAATGGAGTATATTGTTTTTCTTTTTACTAAATTGGTGTGTTTTAAATTTATACTTACAAATTTTTGTGTTTTTTTTTTTTTTTTTTTTTTTTTTTTTTCTTCTTTCTCTTTCTTCTCTCTCTTCCTCCCATTCGTCCTCTCTTCTCTCCCGCCTCCCTCCCTCTCGTACCCACCTCCACTGCAAATTTATTTATTATGTTATTTTCAGGAGTATAATGTATTTTATTTTTAATATTATATACTATGGCAGTACCATTTAAGTTAACCTCCTGGAATGTTGGAGGTGTAACCTCCCCAATTAAAAGAAAAGCAATAATCAAACAGATGGCTAAAACTAGAACGGATATCGCTTTCTTACAGGAGTTACACTTAAAAGCTACTGAAATTCCGAAACTTCAGACCAACTGGGTAGGGGAAGTGATTGCTGCCCCTTTTAATGCTCGCAAGAGGGGAGTGGCAATTTTATTGAACAAAAGACTTGACTATAAGATAGAATCTTCCATCATAGATTCAGAAGGGCGGTTTGTAATTTTAGAATTAACACATAATAATACCCGATATGTATTATGTAACGTATATGGACCTAATAACATTGATAAAGCGTTCTGGGATAAATTAGTTATACATCTTCACAAATTCACAGGCCAGAACCTTATTATAGCAGGGGACTTTAATTTAATAGCAGATCCTTCTCTTGATAGGGTTAAAAGAGTAAGTAGTCCTACCCCGGATAGAAAGACCCGCATTTTGCAGAGATTTTGTTCACAATTGGGATTGATAGATATCTGGCGGTTACAGAATCCGGATCTGAGATCCTATACGTGCATGTCAAAAGGCCAGCAGGCACTCTCTAGAATTGATTTTTTTCTGATCGCTGAACCCCTGATTGGCCTAGATTGGGAAGTGGAGATAGGGGATATAGTGATATCAGATCACGCCATAATCTCATTAACTTGTAACTCTCCACGGCCAGATAGAGCAATGAATCAATCTATATTTTTTCCAAAATATCTAATGAACAACCTTAAATTTAATAATTGGTTGATTGAGCAATGGCGAGAATATGTGAGTTATAATCGAGACTATGAAAGCAAACCTGAAGTGTTTTGGGAAGCAGCCAAAGCTGTGTTAAGAGGCAAAGTAAAGGCGTATCTATGTAAAATGAAAAGGAAATCTAGGCAACAAGAAATTCAACTGTCCCATCATGTTAAGAATACATATAGTACATATCTTGCGGATCGCTCGACCCTTCACTGGCGGAAATATATTTCCGCTAAATCCACTCGAGATGTTTTTATCAAACAGAAAACTAGAGCAGAAATACTAAGGCAAAAGGCCCTCTACTGCGGTTATGCGGGTAGATCCGCTAAATTTGTGGCGAGATTGACCAAATCTAACAACAGAAACAAGATAAATGCCATCAGAAAGGGAACCGAGAGATTCACTTGTAGTAAAGATATTTCTAGAGTTTTTTATGAATTTTTTTCGGAACTATATGAGGCAGAAGAGCAAGATATAATAACTGAGACATTTTGGGGCAAATTTAAGGTTCCTAAAATCCCCCCTGAGAGCTTAGCAGAAATTAATGCTCCAATTACTATAGAGGATATTTTGGAAGCAATCGCAGCCGCTAAGAATAATAAGGCAGCAGGTCCTGACTGTCTGCCCTCTGAATTTTACAAAATTTTGCAACTACATATCGCTCCATCTTTAGTTAAGTTATTTAACTATTACTTTATCGAACATAATAAGTGTTCCCCCTACTTTGCGGCAGCGGTAATTTCTCTAATTCCCAAAAAAAACAAAGATCTTGAGTCGCCTGGTTCATACAGGCCTATATCAGTTTTGAATGGCGACTATAAATTGTTAACATCGATTCTCGCAAAACGATTAAAACCGTATCTCGGCTTAATAATTCATGAGAATCAAGCGGGATTCATGGCTGGGAGAAACCCCTCCAGAAACACGCGTAAGATTATGACATTAATTGATTATTTCTGGTATAAGTTCAGCACAACTAGGCATAACAGGATGACAGATCTAGCACTTTTAACCATTGACGCGGAGAAGGCGTTTGATCGCGTCTCCTGGAAGCACTTATTTTTTTCCTTAGAGCAGTTTGGACTGAAAGGACATGTGCAAGAAGTGATTCGTATTATATACTCTAACCCAATCTCTTCATTGCTTATCAACGGAGAGTTATCACAACCAGTGGAATTACATAGGGGCACACGTCAGGGATGCCCCCTATCCCCGTTACTATTTAACATCTCATTGGAACCACTAGCAATTCTTCTGAGGCAACAACTAGACGGGATTCGAATTGGGGCATGGAAATTGGTTCTGCTGATGTACGCAGACGATATACTGCTCTGTTTAAGCAATATTAATAAGAATCTTCCGATATTTTTGGATACAGTTAATATCTTTGGTAAGATTTCAGGGTTTAAAATTAATGTATCCAAGTCTGAACTACTCTGGTTAAATAAAAAAGTTCGAACGATAAAACATCCCTTTAGAGAAACCGCACAGATAACTTATTTAGGGATTATATTAAACCCGAACCCACAAGAATGGTATAATCTGAATTACAATAAGTGTTTTTCAGAATGCAAGAAAAAGATGGAAGACTGGATAAACCTCCCTATTTCTTTATCCGCTAGAGTCACGCTCATAAAAACTATTTTGTTCCCCAAAATATTTTACCTCATTCAGAATATTCCACTACATATTCACAAAAAAGACATAGTAAAATTTAATAAGGCATGCTCCAGATTTTTATGGCAGGGCTCTAGAGCACGAATTTCGGTAGTACGATTGATGAACAATCTAGAAGCTGCTGGGTTGGCACTACCTAATATATCTCTTTACAGTCTTGCAGCACGGGTTAAAGTGGCAGTGGACTGGTTGACAAGACAAGATCAAGTATCTTCAATAGAATGGGAAACTGCATTAATAGCTCCTTATCGCTTAGATGCTATCCTACACTGCCCAATTACAGCTTTACCAACACAGATCTTTATGTTAGAAACTTTTAAGAATATCATTATAGCCTGGCAAAAGTTCTGTGTGAGTCTGGATATATCGCCTCATGTGTCTAAATACTTATCCATCACCGGGAACCCTATTTTTATGCCAGGAATTACAGATGAGGTTTTCAGATCTTGGTCCAGCAAAGGGTTAGTCTATGTAGCGCAAATGATGAACACAGATTTAGAACCTTTAACGTTCGGGGAAATTAGCAACCAATTTGGATTATCAAACAAAGAGTTTTATGCCTATCTACAGACAAGGCACCTTATATATGAACTTAAAAAAAATTACGGGATAGAATGGTCACTGTCCGAGATTCAAAGTAGAATTAACATCTTTCAAGGGGGGATCTATTCTATTGCCCCGTTTTATGCCCTTCTTACTTATGAATCAGATGTAGCTGAAATAGAACATATTGTGACGATATGGGGAAAAGTATTCCCACAAATAGATAAGGAAACGATAGAGAATGCCTTTAAGGTGATTCAGAAAAGTTGGGTACAAACCACATGGAAAGAATCACAGATTAAAGTGGCCTTAATGGTATATTTAACCCCGATAAAATTAACCAAATGGTATAAGACATTGATTAGATGCCCTAGATGCAGCTCAGCTGAAGCCGATATGTTACATTGTTTCTGGGCATGCCCTAAAATAGCCCAATTTTGGGCCAAGGTAATATACTGGATGAAAATAACCCTTAAAATAGAACACGTGATACAACCCATAGAAATATTTTTTCTAATGAAGCCACAAACCGCGGTTAGGAATCATAAAATGATTAATATAATTATATTACTTGGACGTAATTTAATTTTAAGAGCATGGAAAGCTAAATCAGCACCAAATTTAAAAGAGCTGAAAAATGCACTGACCGCTCACTATATATTTGAGCAGCATAGTTTACAGAACCCAACAGATACCCAGTTAGCCAGTTTTTTTGAATGCTGGAAAAATTTTATTATCTCCTTTCCAGAGGAAACACAGAAGGCCTTAGTCAGGCCATTTAAAAACTCGGCTTATGTTCAACTTCAAGTTTTAGCAGGACAGTTTCCAGGTATATGGATAAATGATAATGAGGACAGAGATTAGACCAACCCAGTGGAGCCTGTGGGATTAGCAGTTTATCTATGTTCCGGGTGAATGACAGGGCGGATGGGGGAGGGGGGGGGAGAGGAGAGGAGAGAGAACATCCTTTTTTTTTTTTTTTTCTTCTTTTTTTTTTTTTTTTTTTTTTTTTTTTCTTTTCTTTCTCTTCTCTTTTCTCTTTTTGAGTTTGTTTTATGAAAGATAAAAATTTTATTTTACCATACCTTTCGTACAATAGGAAGGAATTATACGGATAATGAAGTTTAAATTGTCTATATTAGAGCATATTGGACTACTGGGGGCCCTGCGTGGCGCATAAGGTAACTGACTTGTATATATGTACACCTTCTTGAAAATCAATAAAATATAAAAAGAAAAAAAAAAAAAAAAAAAAAAAAAAATATTTCGTTTTAAATAAAATTATATAAAAAAAATGTTTCTGATTTTACTATCTATGCAAAAGTATTAAAAATTATATCATACTACCTTTAGGTTGCATGTATAAGCTGTATTATGACATGTAAATATTGCCTAAATGACACATGATATTGTTGTTTGCACTAGATTCCATCCCCTCTCCAACTTGTCCCATTTTAAACATGCAAATTCCAAAATTAAAACCTTTACTGGTCTCAAGCAGTTTGGATAAAGGGTTTTCTACCTGTAATTGTATTGTGTTTTACACCTGTTTTAAATCGTAGCATGATGGTCTATAAATATTATCTGTGGACCGAATCTAGTCAGAACTGAAAAATAAACTTGTTAATTTGGGTAGGTGCTTTTGTAATTCAGCTAAACCCCTAAACCTAATTCTAATCCTAACACCCTCTAACTTAAATATATTTTAAATAAATCTAAATAAATATTCCTATCATTAAATAAATTATTTCTATTTAAAACTAAATACTTACCTGTAAAATAAACCCTAAGGCCTAGATTTGGAGAGGCTCCTAACGCTGGTTTTAGGCTACCGCCGGTATTTGGAGTCAGTCAGGAAAGGGTCTAACGCTCACTTTTCAGCCGCGACTTTTCCATACCGCAGATCCCCTTAAGTCAATTGCGTATCCTATCTTTTCAATGGGATCTTCCTAACTCCGGTATTTAGAGTCGTGGCTGAAGTGAGCGTTAGAAATCTAACGACAAAACTCCAGCCGCAGAAAAAAGTCAGTAGTTAAGAGCTTTCTGGGCTAACGCCGGTTTATAAAGCTCTTAACTACTGTGCTCTAAAGTACACTAACACCCATAAACTACCTATGTACCCCTAAACCGAGGTCCCCCCACATCGCCGCCACTCGATTCAATATTTTATAACCCCTAATCTGCCGACCGCCACCTACGTTATCCTTATGTACCCCTAATCTGCTGCCCCTAACACCGCCGACCCCTATATTATATTTATTAACCCCTAACCTGCCCCCCACAATGTCGCCGCCAGCTACCTACAATAATTAACCCCTAATCTGCCGACCGCCACCTACGTTATACTTATGTACCCCTAATCTACTGCCCCTAACACCGCCGACCCCTATATTATATTTATTAACCCCTAATCTGCCCCCCACAACGTCGCCTCCACCTGCCTACACTTATTAACCCCTAATCTGCCGAGCGGATCTCACCGCTACTATAATAAAGTTATTAACCCCTAATCCGCCTCACTCCCGCCTCAATAACCCTATAATAAATAGTATTAACCACTAATCTGCCCTCCCTAACATCGTCGACACCTAACTTCAATTATTAACCCCTAATCTGCCGACCGAATCTCGCCGCTATTCTAATAAATGGATTAACCCCTAAAGCTAAGTCTAACCCTAACACTAACACCCCCCTAAGTTAAATATAATTTAAATCTAACGAAATAAATTAACTCTTATTAAATAAATTATTCCTATTTAAAGCTAAATACTTACCTGTAAAATAAATCCTAATATAGCTACAATATAAATTATAATTATATTATAGCTATTTTAGGATTAATATTTATTTTACAGGTAACTTTGTATTTATTTTAACCAGGTGCAATAGCTATTAAATAGTTAAGAACTATTTAATAGCTAAAATAGTTAAAATAATTACAAAATTACCTGTAAAATAAATCCTAACCTAAGTTACAATTAAACCTAACACTACACTATCAATCAATTAATTAAATAAAATACCTACAATTACCTACAATTAAACCTAACACTACACTATCAATACATTAATTAAATACAATACCTACAAATAAATACAACGAAATAAACTAACTAAAGTACAAAAAATAAAAAAGAACTAAGTTACAAAAAATAAAAAAATATTTACAAACATCAGAAAAATATTACAACAATTTTAAACTAATTACACCTACTCTAAGCCCCCTAATAAAATAACAAAGCCCCCCAAAATAAAAAAATGCCCTACCCTATTCTAAATTACTAAAGTTCAAAGCTCTTTTACCTTACCAGCCCTGAACAGGGCCCTTTGTGGGGCATGCCCCAAAGAATTCAGCTCTTTTGCCTGTAAAAAAAACACATACAATACCCCCCCAACATTACAACCCACCACCCACATACCCCTAATCTAACCCAAACCCCCCTTAAATAAACCTAACACTAAGCCCCTGAAGATCTTCCTACCTTCTCTTCACCATGCCAGGTATCACCGATCGTTCCAGGCTCCGAAATCTTCATCTAAGCCCAAGCAGGGGCTAGACATCCATCATCCGACGGCTGAAGAAGTCCAGAAGAGGCTCCAAAGTCTTCATCTTATCCGGGAAGAAGAGTAGATCTGGACCGGCAACCATCTTCTTCCAAGCGGCATCTTCTATCTTCATCCGATGAGGACCGGCTCCATCTTGAAGACCTCCACCGCCGACCCATCTTCTTCCGACGACGACTTCCCGACGAATGACGGTTCCTTTAAGGGACATCATCCAAGATGGCGTCCCTCGAATTCCGATTGGCTGATAGGATTCTATCAGCCAATCGGAATTAAGGTAGGAAAATTCTGATTGGCTGATGGAATCAGCCAATCAGAATCAAGTTCAATCCGATTGGCTGATCCGATCAGCCAATCAGATTGAGCTCGCATTCTATTGGCTGATCGGAACAGCCAATAGAATGCGAGCTCAATCTGATTGGCTGATTGAATCAGCCAATCGGATTGAACTTGATTCTGATTGGCTGATTCCATCAGCCAATCAGAATTTTCCTACCTTAATTCCGATTGGCAGCCAATCGGAATTCGAGGGACGCCATCTTGGATGACGTCCCTTAAAGGAACCGTCATTCGTCGGGAAGTCGTCGTCGGAAGAAGATGGGTCCGCGGTGGAGCCGGTCCTCATCGGATGAAGATAGAAGATGCCGCTTGGAAGAAGATGGTTGCCAGTCCGGATCTACTCTTCTTCCCGGATAGGATGAAGACTTTGGAGCCTCTTCTGGACTTCTTCAGCCGTCGGATGATGGATGTCTAGCCCCCTCTTGGGTTGGATGAAGATATCGGAGCCAGGGCGGATCGGTGTGATACCCGGTGAGGTGAAGACAAGGTAGGAAGATCTTCAGGGGCTTAGTGTTAGGTTTATTTAAGGGGGGTTTGGGTTAGATTAGGGGTATGTGGGTGGTGGGTTGTAATGTTGGGGGGGGGGTATTGTATGTGTTTTTTTTACAGGCAAAAGAGCTGAATTCTTTGGGGCATGCCCCGCAAAGGGCCCTGTTCAGGGCTGGTAAGGTAAAAGAGCTTTGAACTTTTGTAATTTAGAATAGGGTAGGGCATTTTTTTATTTTGGGGGGCTTTGTTATTTTATTAGGGGGCTTAGAGTAGGTGTAATTAGTTTAAAATTGTTGTAATATTTTTCTAATGTTTGTAAATATTTTTTTATTTTTTGTAACTTAGTTCTTTTTTATTTTTTGTACTTTAGTTAGTTTATTTAATTGTATTTATTTGTAGATATTGTATTTAATTAATTTATTGATAGTGTAGTGTTAGGTTTAATTGTAACTTAGGTTAGGGTTTATTTTACAGGTAAATTTGTAATTATTTTAACTATTTTAGCTATTAAATAGTTCTTAACTATTTAATAGCTATTGTACCTGGTTAAAATAAATACAAAGTTACCTGTAAAATAAATATAAATCCTAAAATAGCTATAATATAATTATAATTTATATTGTAGCTATTTTAGGATTTATTTTACAGGTAAGTATTTAGCTTTAAATAGGAATAATTTATTTAATAAGAGTTAATTAATTTCGTTAGATTTAAATTATATTTTACTTAGGGGGGTGTTAATGCTAGGGTTAGACTTAGCTTTAGGGGTTAATACATTTATTAGAATAGCGGTGAGCTCCAGTCGGCAGATTAGGGGTTAATGTTTGAAGTTAGGTGTCTGCGATGTTAGAGAGGGCAGATTAGGGGTTAATACTATTTATTATAGGGTTAGTGAGGTGGATTAGGGGTTAATAACTTTATTATAATAGCGGTGCGGTCCGCTCGGCAGATTAGGGGTTAATAAGTGTAGGCAGGTGGAGGCGACATTGTGGGGGGCAGATTAGGGGTTAATAAATATAATATAGGGGTCGGCAATGTTAGGGCAGCAGATTAGGGGTACATAGGGATAATGTAAGTAGCGTCGGTTTACGGAGCGGCAGATTAGGGGTTAATAATAATATGCAGGTGTCAGCGATAGCGGGGGCGGCATATTAGGGGTTAATAAGTGTAAGGTTAGGGGTGTTTAGACTCGGGGTACATGTTAGGGTGTTAGGTGCAGACGTAGGAAGTGTTTCCCCGTAGCAAACAATGGGGCTGCGTTAGGAGCTGAAAGCGGCTTTTTTGCAGGTGTTAGGTTTTTTTTCAGCTCAAACAGCCCCATTGTTTTCTATGGGGGAATCGTGCACGAGCACGTTTTTGAAGCTGGCCGCTTCCGTAAGCAACTCTGGTATTGAGAGTTGCAGTGGCGTTAAATATGCCTGTACGCTCCCTTTTTGGAGCCTAACGCAGCCATTCTGTGGACTCTCAATACCAGAGTTATTTTAAAGGTGCGGCCAGAAAAAAGCCAGCGTTAGCTACGCGGGTCGTTACCGACAAAACTCTAAATCTAGTCGTAAGATAGCTACAATATAACTAATAGTTACATTGTAGCTAGCTTAGGGTTTTTTTATTTTACAGGCAACTTTGTATTTATTTTAACTAGGTACAATAGTTATTAAATAGTTATTAACTATTTAATAACTTCCTAGTTAAAATAAATACAAATATACATGTAAAATAAAACCTAACCTAAGTTACAGTTACACCTAACACTACACTATAATTAAATTAATTCCCTAAACTAAATACAATTAAATACAATTAAATACAATTATCTAAAGTACAAAAACAAACAAACACTAAATTACAGAAAATAATAAACAAATTACAAGATTTTTAAACTAATTCCTCCTAATCTAATCTCCCTAACAAAATAAAAAAGCCCCCCAATAAAAAAAGCCCTACCCTACACTAAATTACAAATAACCCTTAAAAGGGCCTTTTGCGGGGCATTGCCCCAAAGTAATCAGCTCTTTTACCTGTAAAAAAAATTACAACCCTCCCCCAACATTCAAACCCAGCACCCATACAACCAACCCTACTCTAAAACCCACCCAATCCCCCCTTAAAAAAAACCTAGCACTAACCCCTTGAAGATCACCCTACCGTGAGAAGACTACTATCAGCCAATCGGAATTAAGGTAGGAAACAGCCAATAGAATGCAAGCTCAATCCTACTGGCTGATTGAATTAGTCAATAGGATTGAACTTGAATCCTATTGGCTGATTGCATCAGCCAATAAGATTTTTCCTACCTTAATTCTATCAGCCAATCGGAATTAAAGGGACGCCATCTAAAACCCACCCAATTGGATGTTTGCTTTATACTGCTGTTTATACTGCTAGACCAAAATGTTTAGGAAATGTTGAGAGATACATTGCAAAACTGATTTCTTTGTCTCTGAGCTACATTTTGACAAGAGTTGTATTATTTATCAATATAATAAATAGTTTTATTAAATAGCCCTGTGAGCTCATATCCATGCCATCAATTGTGTTCGTATTAAATATATATTTGTAATAAATATATAGTTCAGCACCTGGGCAACAGAAATGCTCTTACCCTAAAGTGTAGCCCCTGTTCACAGGTCTTCAAAACATGTAATATTACAACACAATTTTATCCAATAAAGAGTTAATGTTCCCCACAAAAGTACTAATGAAATCCACTGAGTATGTATAAAGTTAATATATACAAAGAACTCTTAGACTGTCCTCAAAGGGAGACGTTCACACACCATATGGCCTGAAACTGATAGCCGTGGTGTCACTGGACAGGTCTGTTATGGTGAGACTAGGGACATCTCTTGGGATGCGCTGAACATTTCTTACCAGGGAGGACTATTCACAACCTCTTACCCATGGTACATACGGAGCTGTTTCCATGCTTCTTGCCACAGTACCTCGCCGAAATTCCAAGTGTGTGACATCAGTAGTAGGAGTAAACTGGATACCGGATTGCAATAGTTATACAAACAGAGAAAAAGGCTCGCCAACGGCAATAAAACAATCCATATCAACATTATTATTATTACCATCAGTTATTTGTAGAGTGCCCACAGATTCAGCAGCAATAACAGTATTCCCATTATTTATATACTCTGTGACTCAAATTAACCCATTCACCAGGGTGCCAGGAGCATGGGTTTGTGAGTCCTGAGCTAGAACCCTACTCCCCATCACCATCTGCCATTTGCTGCATATAGCCAGCTTGTATTTAGTTGGAAACAGCATTCACTGCCTGATTCATTATCTTAGTCTTCTGCTTGAAAGTCCGGCATTCTGTGGTTTAAACCCCTTCCCTACCGGGAATTCCTGAGAAAAACTTGCGCAAAATACTGTCAGAAATAGCTGACATGCACGCCTTTGCCACTGCTTTTTGGTAATTAGAAGGCCACTAATTGCAGCTGCGCACCATACTTATCATATTCCTGACAGTGAAGGGGTTAATTAGTTAGCTGGCAAGGGTTTTAGTATTCTAGTGTAAGGATTACCCACCTGACACCTCTCACCTCCCTGATCTCTCCTAAACAGTAGTGATGTCGCGAACAGTTCCCCGGAGAACAGTTCCCGGCGAACATAGCTTGTTCGCGTTCGCCGCTGCGGGCGCACATATGCGATGTTCGATCCGCCCTCTATTCATCATCATTGAGGAAACTTTGACCCTGTATCTCACAGCCTTCAGACACATTTGAGCCAATCAGCAGCAGACACTCCCTCACAGACCCTCCCAGCTCCTGGGCAGCAGCCATTTTAGATTCATTACGATCCTGCTTTCTTAGTGAGAGGAGGTTTAGTGTTGCTGCTGCTGACATTATAGGGAAATAAATAGCTAGGCTAGTGTATTTAGTGTCCACTACAGTCCTGAAGGACTCATCTAATCTCTGCTGTAAGGACAGAACCCCAAAAAGCCCCTTTTTAGGGCTAGAACTTCAGTCTTTTTTTTCTTTTTTTATTATTTGTAATTTTATTTGCATTTGCCTGGCTTTCAGCCTGTGTGTTATGCTCACAGCATATACTGTGATTAGTGCACTGATATCTGCTTAACATTAGTGTAAATTTAAACAACAAAACTTTTAAATCATTTTGCTACTGTAATCTAATTTCATTTTCTATCAGGCCTGTGTCTCAGGCTCACACAGCATATACTGTGGTTAATTGCTCTGTGCCAGCTACCACTCATATCTGCTTAACATTAGTGTAAATTTAAACAACAAAACTTTTAAATCATTTTGCTAGTGTAATCTAATTTCACTTTCTATCAGGCCTGTGTGTCAGGCTTACACAGCATATACTGTGGTTAATTGCTGTGCCAGCCACCACTCATATCTGCTTAACATTATTGTAAATATATAAAAAAAAAAAATTAAATCATTTTGCTAGTGTAATCTAATTTCATTTTCCATCAGGCCTGTGTGTCAGGCCCACATCATATAGTGTGATTAATAGCTCTTTTTTCCACCACTTATATCTGGTGTAACATTAGTGTAAATTTTTTTTAATTTTTTTTTTTACATCAGTCCTCTTCTAGTGTTATTTAATTTTAGTTGCCAGGCCAGCCTGGCTGCCATTAGTGCCAGCCTGTGTGTCAGGCTGCCAGCATATACTGTGCCTACTTCCATCCTCAGTGCCAGTCCACCACTGGTGTAACATTAGTTTAAACTCTGGTGTAACATTAGTTTACATTTTGTAAAATAAAACTTTTACATCAGTCTTCTAGTGTTATTTAATTTTAGTTGCCAGGCCAGCCTGCCACTAGTGCCAGCCTGTGTGTCAGGCTGCCAGCACATACTGTGCCTACTTCTATCCTGAGTGCCATCACTCCTATCTGTTGTAACATTAGTGTAACTTTAAAAAAAAACTTTTACATCAGTCTGCTATTGTTATTTAATTGCAGTTGCCTGTCTGCCAGCGTGTGTGCCAGGCCCACTTTCCAACTAGTGCCACGAATCATATTTGTTATAACAGTAGTGTAAATATTTTAAATAAAAACTTTTTTGACTGTGAATCATCAGTCTGCTAGTGCAATTGAATTGCAGTTGCCTGCCTGCCAGCGTGTGTGCCAGGCCCACTTGCCAACTAGTGCCACCAATCATATTTGTTATAACAGTATTGTAAATATTTAAAATAAAAACTAGGTGTGTTTGGGGTCATTATCATGTTGGAATACTGCCCTGCAGCCCAGTCTCTGAAGGGAGGGGATCATGCTATGCTTCAGTATGTCACAGTACACGTTGGCATTCATGGTTCCCTCAATGAACTGTAGCTGCCCAGTGCCGGCAGCACTCATGCAGGCCCAGACCATAACACTCTCACCACCATGCTTGACTGTAGGCAAGACACACTTGTCTTTGCACTCCTCACCTGGTTGCCGCCATACACGCTTGACACCATCTGAATCAAATAAGTTTATTTTGGTCTCATCGGACCACAGGACATGGTTCCAGTAATCCATGCCTTAGTCTGCTTGTCTTCAGCAAATTGTTTGCAGGCTTTCTTGTGCATCATCTTTAGAAGAGGCTTCCTTCTGGGACCACAGCCATGCAGAGAAATTTGATGCAGTGTGCGGCGTATGGTCTGAGCACTGACAGGCTGACCCTCCCACCCCTTCAACCTCTGCAGCAATGCTGGCCGCACTTATACGTCTATTTCCCAAATACATCCTCTGGATATGACGCTGAGCACATGCACTCAACTTCTTTGGTCGACTATGGCAAGGCCTGTTCTGAGTAGAACCTGTCCTGTGAAACCACTGTATGGTCTTGCCCACCATGTTGCAGCTCAGTTTCAGGGTCTTAGCAATCTTCTTATAGCCTAGGCCATCTTCATGTAGAGCAACAATTCTTTTTTTCAGATCCTCAGAGAGTTATTTGCCATGAGGTACCATTTTGAACTTCCAGTGAATAGTATGAGAGAGTGTAAGAGCAATAACACTAAATTTAACACACCTGCTCCCCATTCACACCTGAGACCTTGTAACACTAACAAGTCACATGACACCAGGGAGCGACAAGGGCTAATTGGACCCAATTTGGACATTTCCACTTAGGGGTGTACTCACTTTTGTTGCCAAAGGTTTAGACATTAATGGCTGTGTGTTGAGTTATTTTGAGGGGACAGCAAATTTACACTGTTATACAGGTTGTACACTCACAACTTTACATTGTAGCATAGTGACATTTCTTCAGTGTTGTCACATAAAAATATATAATAAAATATTTACAAAATTGTGAGGGGTGTACTCACTTGTGTGAGATACTGTATATGTCAGATTGAGTTAAGGGGTTAAAGGGATAGGAAAGTAAAAATTAAACTTGCATGATTCAAATAGCGCATGCTATTTTAAGATATATTTAAATTCACTTCTATTTTCAAATGTACTTTGTTCTCTTGGTATACATTGTTGAAAAATAATATGTACATATCCTACACTAGTGAAAGCTATCTGGTGATTGGTGCCTGCGCACATTTGTCTATTTTTATTGGCTGACTAGATGTGTTCATCTAGCTCTCAGTAGTGCATTGCTGCTCCTTTAGCTAAGGATATCAAGGGCATGAAGCAGATTTAATAACAGAAGAAATGTGAAACATTGTTTAAAATTATATTCTGTATCTGAATCCTGAAAAAAAAGGGTTTCATGTTCCTTTAATGTGTGGTTAAATGTGCATGCACATGCAGAATGGGGCCAGACCAGTTCCCTGTACACCCTGATCTCCTTTTCCTGTGCTTTCCTCTTGCAAGCTGCCTACTCCCTGATCACTAATTTATTGTTACCGGCTGTCAGAAAGGTGGGAGCAGCAGGATTTAGTAATTAATTGCTTGTACATTGGTATCAGTCAGCTCTGCTGAATGCTGCTTCTCCTGTCTAAAAAACAAACAAAAACTGATCTGACTTTCCCCAGCACTGGCTGCTTAGGAGGATTTTGTTTTTTTTTACAGATGAACACATATACGTATTAGGGATGGGCGAATGTTTCTAAAAATTTGAAATTTAAAACAAATTTTGATACATTCGTTCGTTCTAATCGAATTTCAAATGTTTATATAACATTCTATTTTCGAATTTTCTTTTTCAATAAAATTTGAAACTATTTGTTAGAATAATAGAATGTTTAGTTATGTATTCATTCAATTTCGAAATGTAATATTCGAATTCGAATGTCACATTCGAATTCGAAATAGTATTTCTAGTCTACAACTGTGTTTAATAAATGTAATTTTTAAATTTGAATACTACATTTGAATTTGAATGTCACATTCAAATTCGAAATAGTATTTCTAGTCTAATACTGTGTTTTTTTAAATGAAATATTCAAATTCGAATGTTACATTCAAATTCGAATGTAGCATTCAAATTTGAATGTAGCATTCAAATTCGAAATAGTATTTCTAGTCTACAACTGTGTTTAATAAATGTAATATTCGAATTTGTATGCTACATTCAAATTCAAATGAAACATTCAAATTCGAATGTAACATTCAAATTCAAAATAGTATTTCTAGTCTTAATAAATGTTATATTCAAATTCGAATGCTACATTCAAATTTGAATGTCAAATTAAAAATAGTATTTCTAGTCTAATACTGTGTTTTAAAACTGTAATATTTGAATTCGAATGTGACATTCAAATTCAAATGTCACATTCAAATTTGAAATAGTATTTCTAGTCTAATACTGTTTTATAAATGTACTTAAATTCAAATGTCACATAGTATTTCTAGTCTACAACAGTTTCATAAATGTAATATTCAAATTTGAATGTCACATTCAAATTCAAATGTCACATTCGAAAGTGACATTCAAATTCGAAAGTGACATTCAAATTCGAAAGTGACATTCAAATTCGAAAGTGACATTCGAAAACTGTAAATAACATTCGATAATAGAATTTTTAAGAATATTCATTCTAACATTCAAATTTGAATATAAACACATGCGCACATCCCTAATACGTATATGTGCAGGGTATGAAGAAGTTAAAAATGTGCAACACAAGAAAAATACAAATGCCTCACAATCAGTACTAATCAGGGCATTTAGGCATCTTCCTTGCACAAAGAAAATGTGTACAGCTTGTCTGTTTTATACTTACTTTCAACAGTAGATTAGAGATACAAATTTATAAATAATAAGTATAGGACAACATGGAAAGTGATTTTCCACAAATTTACAGATAATCCATTTGCTCTGCAGTCTTTCCTCTAATTTAAACTTGCCACCTGCCTCCTCCTCGTTTTCCACAATGCAGTAAACATTCAGAAGAGTGGGAGGGAGCTAAGCCCTGATGGGAAGCTGAATACAAGGAAGTCAATAATAAAGCAAATGTGCTTGAAGTTCAGTTCTTCTGGAGCCTGAACTCTGAAATTCTGAAGCCCAATCTCTCACAGCTTTTCAGGGATATCAGGTAGTTTGATAGCTCTTACCACGTATTATAAATGTTACCAAAATGACAAAGTCTCCTGAGCCAAAATGTGAAAGGCATTTTACCTACTTTTGCACCTAATGTTGCCACCTGACCTCGGCCATGTTTTCCTGGACACTTATGAGTTATACATGCTGCAGGGTATGCAGGAAGGAACATGAAAATTGGTGGCAAGGATCACTTTTCGTGTGCTGTCCAGGGGTGCAATTCATGTTCCCCTCTGCACTCCCTGCAGCTTGTGTAACTCATAAGTGTCCAGGAAAACATGGCTGAGATGGCAACCCTATGCGCACCCCTCCAGGCCATTATTCCCTAGCTGATGGCAGCCTGGGGTCCAATTGCCTTGCTCCCCCCAGTTCACCCATGTGCTCTGCGCACAGATATCACTGTTTTCCTTTTTGCAAATACATGTGTATAATGCTTCTGTTTCAAATTGTTACATCACATATAAAATAGATTTAATTTAAAACACTATGCATATTAAATATAAAAACATGACAAAATTGCATCACAGAAAGATATTTCCATTTTAGAACTCACTGCATATGTCAAAATTATTTTGATACAATGAAAAAATCTTTAGAGGTCCTGCACAGGCTCAATAAAATCATTTTATATTTTATATTATAACAGCGCACAATAAGAAGACAAATTTCTCGGAAAATACTGGCCAATTTCCTTCTATTTCTAATATCAAATTTTATGCCAATCAGTTCAGCCATTAAGACTGTGGGGCCTATTTATTAATGTGCGAGGGGATATGATCCGATATTGCGGATCATGTCCGCTGCACATCGATAAATGCAGACAGCATACGCTCTCAGCATTTATCATTGCACCAGCAGTTCACCAGAACCGCAATACCGCCCCCTGCAGATTCACGGCCAATCGGTCACTAACAGAGGGTGTCAATTGACCTAATCGTATTCCATCTGGTTGATTTCTGTCCGCCGCCTCAGAGCAGGCGGACAGGTTATGGAGCAGTGGTCTTTAGACCGCTGCTTCATAACTTCTGTTTCTGGGGAGACTGAAGGCTCGTCGGAAACACGGGGCCATCAAGCTCAATACGGAGCTTGATAAATATGCCCCTGTGTCTGCAACTAAGATTCACATGGAGTCAAAAATATTGTTTTTTTCTTAAATATATGAAAAACTGCTGAACTGATTTACTTCATAATGTTTTTTAGTGATGGCAAAATGTTGTACCAATTAAATTTTGCATTTATCTCATCAAATAAATAAATGCATAAAACAGGAACATTTGTGAGTCACTAAATGGAAATGTTAAACTTAATTTCATATGTACTACATATCCAGGATTTCTTCTTCTTCAACAAAAGAAAGTGGTTCATAGTTTTATTCTAATGGTTGCATTCCCTCTGCTTTATCGAGGCCTAGTTTCTCTTGTAAACTGTGTAAACTGGTGGTAACAAATAGCTCCATTGACGTCTTTGAAGATGTGTTATGTCACACAGTTTACTACAACAATTGAAACTGCTCCATATTTGGATATAAGACTATTCATTTGCAAAATGGGATTTATGTGTGTGTGTGTGTGTGTGTGGGGGGGGGGGGGGGGCACAAGCCATCCAAAATATTATATCACTGTTGAATAGATGGTCCCCTACTTCACATTGTACCAAGGGATGTCTTCATATGGGGATGGGTGGCTTTTTTAAGATCCCTACCACCCAGAGGATCAGAAGACCACATATTGGAAATAGTGGGTCTCCTCTTCTCAATAAGGGTTTTTATATTGTATGAATTTTTTTTTCACACCAGCATGTGGTAATAATAGAATAATATTGTTATATGAAAATGTTTAATAGAATTTCTAGCAAATTTGATAGAATAATACGTTAAATTATCTCAAGTAAAAAAAGATCTCTGAGCCCTAACATGAACAAGAAAAAAAAAAAATAAGGCTATTGTTGCTGCCATGTGATCATTCAAGGAGGATCATTTGTCACATATGAGGTTATGATACACCTTATCTGAATAGTGGAATTGAATCTCCTTTTCCAAATAATGAGTTGTATGAGTTGTATGCTATTTCTGTAATAATTATAGTGATAAAGGCATTATTAGTGTTGTCACACCCTGCCAAAATAGGACCAATACTGAGGGGTATTTGTCATTGTTACTTTTAGCTGGAAGAACAAATGGTTACTCATTTGAAAGAGGAGAATTGTGTCTTTCAAAAAAGGTGTCCCACAACCTGCTATCTTGTGACAGTATCAGAGGAGGTCTCTTAACTCCCATGATTTGTTATAGTTACATATGGCTCTAAAAGCCTGGGCATACAACTCTTAATTTTAAGGGGGTCACTTGTCCCAGTTTGTTGCTTATATTGGGGTATGAGCTGCATAAAAGTCACTTAACAAATAGGTGATTTTTTTTGGCAATCACAATTGATAGGGCCCTGAAATCCCTTATTGGAAAGTGTGCAAATCCTTATTCCAAAATAGGGTCTCACATCAATCTTTAATTTATGGGAGAATATTGGGAATCTAAAAGAACCATATTACCGTATGAAAACCCTCTTTTGTGTCTAGTGGAGCAGGTGTTTCTCAAATAAATAAGGTGTCCAGTTATCATGTGATAAGAGCTCTGTTAAATTCATGCACTCAAACTCAAAGTACCCTGGTGGCTAGTGCTGCGTGTGATTAACTACATCTTAGAGGGACTTGGTGCAGTTTAGATGAAAGATCAGAATTCTAACTCATGCATGGTCCTCTAAGTGTTACATGGACTGAGATATAGGCACTGTACATGCAAAACAAGAGAATGTTCCTTATGCATCTTGGTACTTTTTCAAAGATTGTGCGATTAACAGCAATAATGTAATCACCTTTCTGTCTATGGGTGTTGGAGCATCTGATTAATTTTGCTCAAGCCGATCTAACAAAAATTGCTATGTTTTAGCGGAGGCCAGATAAGAAGGTAAAAAGACACCCATAAGGCTGCTAAACTAGCAGAAGTGTTATATGTTTGCAATTTCTTTTGCAAAGGCCTAGTCTTTTATACATGTATTATGTTTAGTTTGTGCTCTATTTTGCTGATATTAGGAAGATTGCCATATAAATTTAAAATGTTTTATCTGTATCTGAATGATTAAAGGGACATGCCACCCACATTTTTTCTTTTATGATTTAGAAAGAGAATGTAATTTTAAACATCTTTCTAATTTACTTATATTATCTAATTTGTTTTATTCTCTTAATATTCTTTGATGAAAAGCATATCTAGATATGCTCACTAGCTGCTGATTGGTTGCTGCACATAGAAGCATTGTGTGATTGGCTCACCATGTGCATTGCTTTTTCTTCAACTAAGGATATTTTAAAAATGAAGCAAAATAAATAATGGAAGTAAATTGTAATGTTGTTTAAATGTCTATTCTCTATCTGAATCATGAAAGAAAGATTTTGGGTTTAGTGGCCCTTTAAGGATTCATCATTAAAACAATGGTTAATATTATAATAATTTCAAACTGTATTAAATCCTTCAGTTATATTAACTCTCAGTACAAACATGTAACTTTTTGTTTTGTAGGATGAATATAAAACTTTTCTGGCAGGCATATTCTTATGAAATTAAACCTATCCCTCTCTCAACTGACAACATAAATTATACATTAGATTATATGCTGTTTAGAAATCAGCATTAACCTGTACAGCTTTAATTGCGGCATGGGATGCTATTATATTATACATACAGAATAGTTTCCAGGGATTAAGCAATAAGCAACTATTATTTGAGCAAAATGTTCCAACCTATCATTAGAAATATGATTATAATTATATAATTATATACTGTATATATGCAGTATTTTATATTATAATTAACGGTCAGATATACTGCACAGGTAACATGTTAAAGATAAATTATCTCTTTTATGGTTATATAATAATTGTTTACAAACATTTAGAACCTAGAAAAATACAAATAGTAGTCAATTGCTATACCAGATAACAGAATAAAGCAGAATAATCTGCATCTTCAAAGTATTGAAAAGTTGAATTGATGCTAAGGGGGAAATTTATCAAAGCATCAACTGATAATACGCTGGAGTCCCGCGTCGTATGTGACGCAAGATTGATCCGCCGTAGTTAACAAACGGCTAGATTACGAGTTGTGTGTTAGGCTTAAAAAGCAGCGTTATTTGGTCCTAACGCTGCTTTTTAACGTCCGCTGGTATTACGAGTCTTGCAGGTACAGGTGTACCGCTCACTTTTTTGGCCAGACTTGGAAATACATTTACGTAAATTGCGTATCCTTTTTTTGAATGGGACTTGTATAGCGCCGGTATTAAGAGTCTGACAAAAAGTGAGCGGTAGACCCTCTCTTGTCAAGACTGGTACCGCATATTAAAGTCAGTATTTGAGAGTTTTATACTACAGCGCCGTAGCATAAAACTCTTAACTAAAGTGCTAAAAAGTACACTAACACCCATAAACTACCTATTAACCCCTAAAACGAGGCCCCCCACATCGCAATCACTAAAATAACATTTTTAACCCCTAATCTGCTGAACCAGACATCGCCACCACTACAATAAATATAATAACCCCTAAACCACCGCACTCCCACATCGCAAACACTAGTTAAATATTATTAACCCCTAATCTGCCGTTCCTAACATCGCCGACACCTACCTACATTTATTAACCCCCAATCTGCCGCCCCAATGTCGCCGCCACTATATTAAAGTTATTAACCCCTAAATCTAAGTCTAACCCTAACCCTAACACCCCCTAACTTAAATATAATTTAAATAAATCTAAATAAAAATAACTATCATTAACTAAATTATTCCTATTTAAAACTAAATACTTACCTATAAAATAAGCCCTAAGATAGCTACAATATAACTAATAGTTACATTGTATCTATCTTAGGTTTTATTTTTATTTTACAGGCAAGTTTGTAGTTATTTTAACTAGGTAGAATAGTTATTAAATAGTAATTAACTATTTAATAACTACCTAGTTAAAATAAAGACAAATTTACCTGTAAAATAAAACCTAACCTAAATTACACTAACACCTAACACTACACTATAATTAACTTAATTCCCTAAATTAAATACAATTAAATACAATTAAATAAAATTATCTAAAGTACAAAAAAACAAACACTAAATTACAGAAAATAATAAACAAATTACAAGATTTTTAAACTAATTACACCTAATCTAATCCCCCTAACAAAATAAAAAAAGCCCCCCCCAAAATAAAAAAGCCTTACCCGAGGGGGGGCGGAGTCCGGAGCCCATGAGAGTGGTCGCACAAGCTTGCTGCTCCGGTCCCTATACAGCAAATATATATCTCTTTGCATCGCATTGCATAGCATTGCATCCTGAAACTCCTGCAAAACATTCCTTGGACTTTTGTCTATTTGAAGGTGCAAACCAAATTTATTTTCAAGAGCTATCTTTTTTAACCAGGACCGGAGCTCTAATCTGAACCTTTACTGGCGGCAGCCATCTTCCCACCCTCGTGGCTACTGATTTTTTTTTTTTTTTTAAATCTCTTCGGACTCGTAAGGGACAGTGAGGACTTTTCATAACATCTAAACCCCCCCGGCAGGTGGCCTCTATTGCCCTGTCGTTATTGAGCAGTGTTGCCTCACTAATCACTGCAAGTGCATTACCAACCGTAATCAACATGCCCGCCTTGCATCTCACTGGGAGAATGGATATGGAGGGAGCAACTACTTTCCTGAAACAGCTGAGTTACCTGCTCAAGGAGTACAGAGAGAATTTTGACAAGTCCCTACTTACAGATCCCTACCATGGACCGAAGCATGAACTTTGCCCAGACCCTCAGCCGGATCACATTACTGCGGCTGGTGAGTGTTGCAGTGCTTTGGGGCCCCGGCACTCGGCGCTTACTCTGGGCGCGGTACACACAGACCTTGACAATGATAGCCTGACTCCCAAGTGCGGAGATGTCCCGGTCGTGGAGCGGAGGCTTCAGACAGCTGCTATGAGTGTCGCTACTTTGCAGGCAGGTGGCGGCCATACCATTGCAGCGCCCAGTTCAAATATTCCAACAGCGGTTATAGCTGAGAGGATTGATTGCAGGGAATTCCCTCTTATTCATCTATTCCCAACATCTTATCATGGGATCACCTGCCATACTGTCCTCTTACAGCTCCTGGGGTTGCTTGGTGCCTGCTTTGACTTATATGGGACTCTGGATACTTTAATTTCAACTGGAATTGGGTAATGGAACATTTTCCCGCACACTATCCCTGAGTTCATAATGGATCAGCTTTACTGCCTGACTGAGGACTTCATGGAAGTCTACGTTTTAAGTTCTGAATAGTTTTGCTTATCCCCCTGTTTATATGGTTCCCCTTCCCTTCAGTAGCACAGCTGCGTGTTTATGGTTTGGGATATTATATGCATCTAATTTCTGAGACAAACTTTAATTATCCCCTATATGACTACACTTTTACTTATCAATAGTGATAATTCAATTTGTACCAACATTGCTATGCATTTCACTACTATGTATTACCTGGCATTTTTCTGATTATCACAAGGCGGGCTGGTCTTCTGCGGCCGAGGAGGCGAGCCCTGTATTCCTACCTCTAGAGATTAGTGCCAACTGCTCAGCTTATTGTTGTGAGTAAGATAGTTGTTATAATGTGCTGGCTTTTTATATTTTAGATTATGTGTACAGTACTACTATTAAGAGGAGAAATAATTTTCAATTTGAACTAGGATGCATCTCATTCACAAACTAACATTCTTTGCTTAAAAGTCATAAAATGCTACCATTATATTTTACTGACCCTCAGCTGTTTTGACCCTCCGTATGCCCCACCCTATCTGTATTGTTCCTTCCACTTGCTTAATATTCCTATCAGAAATGCAAGGCGGACGCTAGAGTTAGCACAGTTTATACAGCTACTCTTTATCTCCCCCACGATATCTATACATCCAGGCATGTCTTACAATTCCAAAAATACTATAGAATCTAAATTCACTTAAGCATGGTATACTCTTTATCTCTCCCATGATATCCATTCATTAGGCATGTCTTATAGCTCTAGAAATATTATCCATTCATTCAGGCATGTTTTATAGCCCTAAAAATATTTTAGACCCTGGGTATCCTCAAGCATGTTTCATAGCTGCAAAAACACTCTAAAATAAAGCAGTTTATACAGTTACTCTCTATCTCCCCTAGGATATCTATACACCCAGACATGTTTTGTAGCTTCAAAAATGCTATAGAATCTATATTTACTCAAGCTTGTCTTACTCCTAATCTCTCCCAGGATATCCACTCATTCAGGCATATTATAAATAAAACAAAAAACGAGGTTACTAAAGTGAGATCCAAGAGAGGTCTCGTCATTCTATTATACCTTCCCCCCCTGTTAGATATGTTTCCTTATTATAGGTCCAAGAGTGACCTATTAGATTTGCTTTGGAAGGGTTCCTTTTCAATAGGCATCATACATTTAAGTTTGTCATGTATATCTGTTTAATATTTCACTGATGAGCTGTGCATAAGGTTTCACATACCATTATAGTACTAATTTTGAAATGTATATCATCCTTCTGTACTGATTGGCATTTCTTTTTGTTTGATTATACTGTTTGTAAGCCTAATCTAAGTACCTTAATAAAAATATATTAAAAAAAAAAAAAAAAAAAAAAAAAAGCCTTACCCTACACTAAATTACAAATAGCCTTAAAAGGGCCTTTTGCGGGGCATTGCCCCAAAGTAATCAGCTCTTTTACCTGTAAAAAAAATTACAAATCCCCCCCAATATTAAAACCCACCACCCACACAACCAGCCCTACTCTAAAATCCACCCAATACCCCCTTAAAAAAAACTTTGAAGATCACCTTACCGGTAGAAGTCTTCATCCAACCGGGCTGAAGTCCTCAACAAAACCAGGAGAAGTCTTCATCCAAGCCGGGCGAAGTGGTCCTCCAGACGGAAAGAAGTCTTCATCCAGACGGCATCTTCTATCTTCATCCATACGGAGCGGGTCCATCTTCAAGACATCCGGCACGGAGCATCCTCTTCCAACGAAGTCTTCTTACTAAATGAAGGTTCCTTTAAGTGACGTCATCCAAGATGGTGTCCCTTCAATTCTGATTGGCTGATAGAATTCTATCAGCCAATCAGAATTAAGGTAGAAAAAAATCCTATTGGCTGATTGCATCATTAGTGTTAGGTTTTTTTAAGGATGTATTGGGTGGGTTTTAGAGTAGGGTTGGTTGTGTGGGTGGTGGGTTTTAATGTTGGGGGGGTAAAAAGATAAAAGAGCTGATTACTTTGGGGCAATGCCCCGCAAAAGGCCCTTTTAAGGGCTATTTGTAATTTAGTGTAGGGTAGGGCTTTTTTTTATTTTGGGGTAGCTTTTTATTTTGTTAGGGAGATTAGATTAGGTGTAATTAGTTTAAAAATCTTGTAATTTGTTTATTATTTTCTGTAATTTAGTGTTTGTTTGTTTTTGTACTTTAGATAATTTTATTTAATAGTATTTAATTGCATTTAATTTAGGGAATTAATTTAATTATAGTGTAGTGTTAGGTGTAATTGTAATTTAGGTTAGGTTTTATTTTACAGGTAAATTTGTCTTTATTTTAGCTAGGTAGTTATTAAATAGTTAATAACAATTTATTCACTATGCTACTTAGTTAAAATAAATACACACTTGCCTGTAAAATAAAAATAAACCCTAAGATAGCTACAATGTAACTATTATTTATATTGTAGCTAGCTTAGGGTTTATTTTATAGGTAATTATTTAGTTTTAAATAGGAATAATTTAGTTAATTATAGTAATTTTATTTAGATTTACTTAAATTATATTTAAGTTAGTGGGGGTAAGGGTTAGGTTTAGACTTAGGTTTAGGGGTTAATAAATTTAGAATAGTGGCGGCAACGTTGGTGGTGGCAGATTAGGGGTTAATAAATGTTGGTAGGTGGAGCGATGTTAGGGACGGCAGATTAGGGGTTAATAATATTTAACTAATATTTGCGATGCGGGAGTGCGGCGGTTTAGGGGTTAATATGTTTATTATAGTGGTGGCGACGTTGGGGGCGGCAGAATAAGGGTTAATAAGTGTAGGTAGGTTGCGGCAACATTGTGGAAGGCAGATTAGGGGTTAATAAATATAATGTAGATGTTGGGGGCAGCAGATTAGGGGTTCATAAGTATAATTTAGGTGGCGGCGGTGTCCGGAGAGGCAGCTTAGGGGTTAATAAGAATAATGTAGGTGTCGTGATGTTGGGGCGGCAGATTAGGGGTTAATAAGTGTAAGATTGGGGGTGTTTAGACTCAGGGTTCATGTTAGGGTGTTAGGTGTAAACATACATTTTATTTCCCCATAGGAATCAATGGGGCTGCTTTATTGCAGGTGTTAGACTTTTTTTCAGCCGGCTCTCCCCGTTGATTCCTATGGGGAAATTGTGCACAAGCATGTTACACCAGCTCACCGCTGACTTAAGCAGCGCTGGTATTGGAGTGAGATTTGGAGCAAAATTTTTCTCTACGCTCACTTCTTGTCTTTTAATGCCGGTTTGTAAAAACCCGTAATACCAGCGCTGTATGTAAGTGAGCGGTGAGCATAAACTGCTCGTTAGCACCGCATAGCCTCTAATGCAAAACTCATAATCTAGGTGTATGTGTCAAGATCATCAAATGTTGAAATGTGTGAATAAAATATACGCTCCCGTGATCTCAATTCGATGCAGATCAATGCTTGCGTCATTACAGATGTTTCAAATTCACATTTGACTCTATTTGACCCTTTTCCCAATTTATCAAACATTTAACAGGTACTCTCGCGTCTATTCTGACGCAGCGTACCTAGTTTTCAAACCGCCACCCTTGAGGCGGCAGATGCCATAGAAATCAATGGGAGTCTGAAAACACAGAAAGCTTATGTTCGATGCTGCAAGAGAATGAAGCATATTACATAATAAAAGTAAATTAGAAACTTTATTAAAATTGTATACCCTTTCTAAATCAAACAATATTATTGCTCCACATTTGGTGCACTAGTAGATATAGGGATAAAAATAAAAAATACATTACTACTTATTGATTATGTTACATCTTTGTCTTTCATTACAAAGCAAGGGGACAATATTATTTCTCCAAATTTGGTACAAAGTTTTGCCCTAAACTTGTTACACTAATAGATATAAAGATAAAAATGAAATAAATACACAACATAATATAGCTAACTTCCTTTTTATTTTTTTGGTAAATCTATTTGCATCATGTTTAGGGCATATAATACAAGTCCCACTCTCCACTTCGCACCAAATTTGAAGCAACACTTTTTCAACCACTTTTGATTGGAATATGCATAAACACATGATTTATGACATCAGCCAATCTGATTTAAATATACATTTTAAACTATCACTAACTAATCAAATTGCTCGATACTTAACTTGTGTCATTGATCACTCATCAGAACTTGTAAGTGCCATTTGTTACATTATGTATTATACTTTGAAAGTATGTAAATGTGAAATTAGTATTAAAGATAAATATTGATGCTGACATTAGGACACGCAGTGTAATATTTTAGACAATGATTTTAAAATTCGAATGATGTTTGATTCAATATAATCTTAAGCTGATAGCTCAAAGGGATAGCCCACCTAACATTAAACTGTCATGAATCAGATACAGCAGAAATTAAAATCACCTCTTTACTGTCATGCTATTTTCAGTGTATTTCTTTCTTCTCTTGATTTTCTTTTTCAGTATGAAATGTCGTCTTACATGCCAGCCCATTTTGTAACAACTGTGTAAGGGTGGTTTTTAAAACTAAATTGCAATCAGGAGGGGTTACACAGGTACAGAGAGAAAACTGTCCCAGCTCTTAAAATATCCATTGATTGCAAATAAATACATATGATACCCTGATTACATGTTATATTCACAATTATTCCTGCTCAGAATAATAATACATTTACACTATATACATATAGTGGTATAAATAAACACAGAGATATGAAAGACAACATTTTAAATACATGTAAATATGTTTGCAAAAGATTTCTGACATACACACACATGCTTGTTCATGTACAGTAATGAAATGGTATAAATAAAGTTTGTAAAAAACAGAATAACTGCAACATCGATGGCTGTTAGTTAACAACAGTCCGATGCTCATCGCGCCGTACTTGACGCGTGTGTTTTTGACAGTTTTTTAATAAATAAGGGCATCGTATGCAGTTTGGCGGCAGCGATGTCTGGTGAGCGTATTGACAGCGGCGAATGCACCGAGATTGACGCTTTGATAAATATCCCCCTAAATGTTTAACAATTGACTTTTAGATTGCAAATTTGGAAATTTTTCACTTCACCACATACTCCATAAAATCACCTTTTATTTGCACTTTGGACGGTATCTTCACTGATTTGCAAATACTTTTTTTTCTGTGTGAAAGTCTATCTATTAGAAAAAATATTCACGTTTCAACATATTTGTAAATCATATTGTTGACATTTTTGCATACCCCTTTTATTGTGTGACATTTGTGCTAAAACAGAGAGCTAAATTGTCCCACGTTTTGCTTGTTAGTCTCAGTTTGAAAGCTCTGCCTTGCTTGCTCTTTCAACTTATAAGAAAAGGATAAGACTATTCAAACAATATTGACCATGTTTTATAGCATTAAAGGGACATTGATTTTCAGGATTCAGACAGAGCATATAATGATAATAAAAATTCTTCTGTTATCAAACTTTCCTTGTTCTCTTAGTTTCCATGGTGTGAACATGTGTTGAGCACTTTGTGGCTGCAGTATTTGTACAATGTTAAACAAGCAAAAGCAACCTGTAGAGAAAAGCTGCAACAAGCAGTGCTGAATGACAGTGACACCCACAGATGTGTATTCACTTACTACTACTTGCTCTACCTGTTTAGGTGTCTACTATTCAAAGCTATATTCACTCTCAGTTTGTGTTCACTGCTAAGCCTTTTTACACCCTGGTGAAGAGGCGTAACTAGAAACTACCGGGCCCAGGTGCAAGAATCTAAGAAGGGGCCCCCCACCACCCCTCCCCCCTCCAAAAAAAGGTGAATTTAATACATTTTTTTTTACATTTAACACAGAAAAAATGTGAATCAGATTACATGTCTGTAAAAGGAGGTACCCTGTGCCCACAGTCTGTCAGATGGTCTGACCCACTATTACTGTATATAGTGACACTGTTTAACCCACCAGTACTGTATATAGTGAGTTAGTGACACAGTCTGTAATCTGCCGCTGAGATGGCTGGCCTGACCCTACCCGCCCAGTACTTTATAAAGAGACCACAGTAGTCAGTGACATGGTCCACCCCCCCATACTGTATATAAAGGTACTGTATAGTGACACTGTTTACCCCCTGCCCCCCCCCCCCATGCTGTAGTAACAAGGTCTGTAATTTGCTGGTTCCACAAACATACACACACACACATACATGCATAAATATACAAACAGTCACATACATACATACATACACACATACACACACATAAACACCAATGGGTAAAACAGAAACACTAACCCCTGTAGTCATGTCACACTCACATGATATCAGTGCAGGCAGTGGTAGGTTACGTTTTTTTTTTTTTTTAAGCTGGGCCCCCACCCTCAGGGGCCCAGTCACACCTGCAACCTCTGCACCCCCTGTAGTTTCGCCCCTGCCCTGGTGCTAAGCAGAATTAAACTCTTTTTGCTGCTTACCTTTAAAACTATTGTTATTTTTCAGTGAGTAACCCACACACATTATATATATTTTTGTTTCAGCAGGTCCACCAGCTTCAGCATATACCATCATTATAATTACATTTCATGGCATGTCAGAAAGCTGTAAAAAAATGTATGTGATTTTGTTAATATTTTAGTAAATAATATTGAAAATACACAATAGTCAAATGTGAAATAGGGGCAATACAGGCCTTTGGCGCTCAGTATAGAAATAAAAGTATGTTTTTTATTTGCAAGGTGGTCACTGTTTCCACAGTGATCACCTGCAATACAAACATAATTCATATGCTTATTTAATAGACGGAAAGTTATCAAGTACATGTAGGTATTAAAGCCAGTGACATCAAAATGATGCTGGGCTGCATGAGCTCCATTCATAATTCTGGTTATTCTACTGCTGAAATGTAGTGATCACAATGCAATGAAACAGTAACCTGGCTTTATCACATTGAACATCTTATATAGAGTCAGCATCTGCTGCAGCACTAGGCCCTGTGACTCATGATCTCTTAGCCACCTAGACTGCTATTCTTGCTCCCCCTCACATTATCTATTATTTATAAAATACCAACAGGTAGCTCAGTGATGGACACAGAAAATTAACAAGGGTTACAATATTTAGATCATACAATAACAGAGAAAACACCAGTTGAGGAGAGGAGATGTACAGGGGTCTTGCTGAAAAAACAGCTTGTATTCTCTAGGGTCTAGGTATCTGCATCAGAGTTTGCTTCATATGCTGATGTCCAGTGCATATGCCAAATACTAGACATGTACATTCGTCAGTTTCGTTAGCTGCCACATGCAGAAGAAGGTGGCCGCGCACAGTATTGGGCTCTTTTCTGAGCTGAATTTCTTCTTATGAAAGTGCAACATAAGATATGGATTTGCACAGATCATAGTGTGTTGCACGTCCACAAGAAGAAAACCTGCTCCGAAAAGAGCCAAATGCTGGGAGTGGCCACCTTATTAGCATTGGCAGCTAAACCAACTGACGAATGCACAGGTCTACCAAATAATATTAACCCTATTTCAAATGTCAGCATGAGCACCTTTTATAATTAAAACAACATAAAAGTGTAAGAAGAAAATACTGTATTATTTTATATGCAAGCAACAGTGCAATCATAAAATGCTATAACTATCCGTTTAACACCTGCAAATGTGTTAAACATATAGTTAAAGCTAACTCCAGGGCAGCATTGCACCACTGGGAGCTAGCTGACTACATCTGATGAGCCAGTGTCAAGAGGCATATGTGTATAACCAACAATCATCAGCTAGCTCCCAGTAATGGATTGCTGCTCTCGAGTCTATCTAGGAAGGCTTTTTAACATAGGATACCAAAAGAAGTAAATTAAATAGATTCTAAAAATGTCATGCTCTATCTGAACCATGGCAAATGAGATAAGCTAAAATATATCCTAAAGACATTGCAGATGAGAAACCCTATGTATATACAATTGATGCAGTTTAAAATGGTTTGCAAGAGTTAAGTGAACAAAAAGCTGCATTTACAGATATTAACCAGTCACCATCAGTGTTGAAGGAATGATCTGTTATGGTTTATTTTTGGTTGCACATTTTTGGAAAATCCTTAAGAAAAGCTACTTGCAAAGCCTGCAGTATACAAGTTCCTTATTGACTTTCATTAATTTTATTGTGTTTTTCCAAATATTATTTGCAAAGCTGGAAATGTAAAGTGCATATAGTTTACAAATTAAACTTGTATGATTCCTAAAGATCGTACAATTTTGTTTGATTAAGTAATGTGAAATGCCTGGAATCCTAGAAAGGGAGCAATAGTTAAAATGTTAAAAAGATTCTTTGTATTAAACCAAAAATATTTCCAAATGCACTGCAGATTCATAGAAAAACACCTATAAGCATAATAATGGCTAATACCTACCCAGAGCAAACGTATCATATCTCCCCAATATCCCAGAATGTGTTCATTTCTTGTGTCTATCAAATACTTGTACTATGGAATGAGAGAGCTTGTTTAGTAGAACATAGAAGTGGATTTACATTTTCTGTTGGCCTATGCACATTCTAATGTGCTTCTCCCCCATATTGTTTTGCTAACTTTCTTCTGTTTTGCTTTCCTAAATTAATTGCTTTTAAGTTCTTTGAAAGTTTATTATTTGAGTTAGACATTACATTAAAAGAACTAGTATAACCATTAATCATATGTAATCATAGGATGTCAACGATCAGTTCTAGTTCACTATCTGCTGCCCCTTTAAATCCCCTTCCCTAGGCCTAGATAACCTCAGTATAAAAATGCAAGTGGAATGTAAGCATATTAGTAATGGCAGTTGTACAGTTTATCTAATAGAAAATATAATTCTGTTACACACTTAGATTGTGTGTTCTGTGGTGAGCAAGGCACTGTAATCTTTCTGTTCAAGGGCTCAGTGATGTAAAGCTCCCCTCTGGCAAAGTGATCTAAGTCTCACCAGCACTGTGAGGTCCCTCAAAAATGTTACAAAGGCAATTTTTGAATTGAGAGCTGTTTATGTAGGTATGCAGAGTTCTTGATATGAAGGAAACATTCCTGACTTTGCTAGAAGTAACCTTTTTGCCTGTGTCAGGTTGCGCTGGTATTATGATTTAAAAGTAAAAGTAAACTGATTTTGCTTGCGCACAAGAACCTATTCCCCCATAGAAGTCAAGGGAGCAAAAATGTGGAAACAAAAACCTAACACCCTACTCACATGCAAACCCAATTGCATAGTCTGTGTGCTTATACTTATATATACTTTCTGTGATGTAAAAAAATGAGACAAAGATAAATCATTTCATAACTTTTTCCACCTTTAATGTGACTAGGGTTGCCACCTGCCCCGGTATCACCGGGACAGTCCCGGTCTGGGACTGTATGTCCCGTGTCCCGGAACTAGGCTCCAATGCCCCGGTCTGCCCATTTCCCCTGTCGCACACAACAACACTGTTGATTTTATTTTAAAACGTAGGCGGCTGGAGCCGCCAGGGCAATAACACAATAGTACAGATGTACAAATGACAGCACTGGTGGTGGTGAAGTGACATGACAGTTGACACACTTCAACTTACAGTTCTTTTCTCGCTTTTTGTTTTACATAATACCTAAGGGACTGTTCGGCGCATGCGTATTGCATATCATCTCCTATTGGTTGCTGTGTATAAGCAGTTGCTTGAAACGAGGCTTGATACGCAAACTTATGATATCAGAGGGTGTTGGGTGGGACTTGTGAATGTGATACAGTGATTGAACATATCGGCGCGGAAGGAGAAGCTGAGCTAAATCATATTAATCTGAGGTACATTATACTGTCTGTGTGAGAAGCCAAATATCCATTTGTTTTATTCTTGTCTGTGACATACGGTGACACTAAGCTCTGCCTGAGACAGAGGGACAGACAGTGTCTGTGACACACGTTGACAGCCCTGTCTGAGATAGAGGGACAATGTCTGGGACATATGAGAATTGTCTGCCGCAGTGCTTGCCTTTTTCTTTGTTATTTTCTTTATTTAAAAACTTACCCTTTAACTAATACATATATGATACAATTTTTAAAATGTTGGTTTGCAGTTAAAAATTGAATATTATAGTGATCACTAACCACTATAGCACTCAATTTAGTGATTTAATAGTATTAATATAAACATACAAGCAACACAATTTCATATATCAAGTAGTCTTTATTGGTTATATATTACTTAAGAAAAATATCTCTTGTATTATACAAGAGATATTTTTCTTAAAGGGACTGTAAACTTTTACATTTCTCACCCACCGTATAAACTATCAGATATCCATATAATATAATTGTTATATTGTGCAGAGTATAAGCGCTGCGGAAGCAAATGAAAATAAGTTTTATTCTTGCTTTGTGATTTTACACTACGTCCGCCCATGCAGCCTGAGTACACTCTATAGCAAATTCAGCGCTGCAGGGCACTTGCGTCATACAGACACTTCCTCCTCCCATCGCTATACCCGGAGCGCGCATTATGTGTAAGATTGAGCATGCGCAAATCGGCAAGTCTGCTTCACAAAATATAAGCAGCGGATCGCAATGCAAAGCGCATTGCAATTCACTGCTTATGTTCCACTTCCTACTCGCATCTGAAGAGAATCATTTAGCAACTCGCCCTAAACTAAAACGAGCAATTTTTCATTATATATTAGTTTTTTGGTAAGTTAAAAATTTTTAAGGGACCGCCAATAATTCCCAATAAATTTTTGTAATTACCTCCTATGAGACTAATAATTTTTTATGTATCCTTTCACATATTGTACTTTTTATTATATTATTATTTTATTTGAACATAAATTTATTATACTGTAATTATATATCATTTTAAAATATAGCTCAGTTAAAACTAAGAGATATGTATTGAACTCTAGTTCTATGTGCATAAATTCATTATTCTCTCACACAGCCATTTTAGTTCAAATAAAGTCTGATTTTAATTTTTTTAAAGATCCACCATACTCACCCTCTCGCTCACATTTTTTTTATATATACATATATATATAAATATATATATAGATATAAAAATATCTATGTACATAATAATACTTTGTGTGTATACATATATATATATATATATATATATACTTTTTAAATAAATAATCTGTATATATATATCACCCCTACTTATATAAATATATCATATATCCATATAAAAACATAAATATATATACAACCAAACACACACATATATATAGTTATATATATATATATATATATATATATATATATATATATATATATATATATACATACATACATATGTATATATATATATATATATATATATATATATACAAATATATATATATATATAAACACACTCATGAAAAGAATCAAGAGTATGCGACATAACTCCTTTCTAAACTTGTATACTCTGTATTTTTTCTGTAAGTCACTATATCATTGCACATTATTGATTTTATCTCTATTGAGATAGAGATAAATAGATATACAATTTTAACACTATATATATATATATATATATATATATATATATATAAAACCAAACTGTAACCATTTAGATACATATATATATATATATATATATATATATATATATATATATTTGTGTTTATGTGTATATATCTATATATATATATATATATATATATATATATATATATACATATATATAGATACACACATATATATATGTTTGTGTATACCTATTTATAAATCTATGTATGTATATAAATATATATATATATATATATATATATATGTATGTATGTATTTCTTCTACTTCTATCTATCTATCTATCTATATATATATATATATATATAAATAAATATATATATATATATATATACATATATCTATATATATATATATATATATTTATATAGCTCAATTACGGAAAATACATGTTTATAATAGGGAATAATAGAAATTTTAACTTGATATATTATATTTAATATATTTCACAGTTGTTGTTGTTTTTATATTTTATTTAAAAAATAAGGTTTAAAAGGTTAGAAACATAACAGATATTATGATTTTTAAATGATAATCTGTTTGCTCGTTCGTCTGTAGGAGTGACTCACCGCTCTATCAGGCAAACTGAATCGCAATGCACTACGAAGCATTGCGATTCTGTATAAGGCTGAAGTGACAAGTAAGGAATGGATGTCACTGCGCATGCGCACATCATGAGGGAACGCGCGCTGTGAGGAGAGGAGAAGACGGACGTTCTAACGGCGGTTGGATGCAGGGGCTATGACGAAGCGTTATGAAAAAAATATTTATTAGATAGGCGGCCAGATAAAGGTATTTTCGGAGTATATTATATATGTGTTTGTAACGCTTCCACTGCGCTTTTTCTCTGCATCAAAGGATTTCTTATACAAATAGGTGTTAATTTAACAGATTAAGGTCTTGGGGATCAAGTGTTTACAGTCCCTTTAAGTAACATATAACCAATAAAGACTATTTGATATATGAAATTGTGTTGTATGTGTATATTAATACTATTAAATCATTAAATTGAGTGTTATAGTGATTAGTGATCACTATAACACTCAATTTTCTAACTGCAAACCAACATTTTAAAAATTGTATCATCACAACAGAGATTGGTATAGTGTTTGCTGGTCATTTTTTTGTGTGGGCTTAATTATGTGTAAATATATATATATATATATATATATATATATATGTATGTGAGTGTATATATAAAAAAAATTATTTCATAATGAATTTAAAGGTCGTGAGAAGCCACGCCCAAGTCACGCCCAGGCCACGCCCCAAGCCACGCCCTCTCCACGCCCACTTAACAAGTGTCCAGGAATTTTCTGGGCAAAAGGTGGCAACCCTAAATGTGATCTATAAACTGTACAACTCAATTGAAAAACAAACTGAAATCTTTAAGGTAAAGGGAAATAAAAATAAAAAAATAAAATAATATGGTTGCATAAGTGTGAACACTCTTTTATAACTGGGGATGTAGCTGTGTTCAGAATTAAGCAATCACATTCAAACTCATGTTAAAGGGACATAATACTCATATGCTAAATCACTTGAAACTGATGCAGTATAACTGTAAAAAGCTGACAGGAAAATATCACCTGAGCATCTCTATGTAAAAAAGGAAGATATTTTACCTCACAATTTCCTCAGCTCAGCACAGTAAGTTCTGTGTAAAAAGTTATACTCAGCTGCTCCCAGCTGCAGGTAAAAAAATGAAAAAAATGAAGAAATAAACAGCAGCCAATCAGCATCAGCAGTGCTGAGGTCACTCTTACTGTGATCTCATGAGATTTGACTTAACTCTCATGAGATTTCATAGTAAGCTTCCTTTACCTGATTGGTGAAATAATATGAGAGTGCACGATGCTAGTCCCTTCAGATGTCCCAGGACAAACACACTAAAATGCTGCTTAGAAATCCTTTACAATGGGAGGTGGCTACTGAGGAACTTTTGAGGTAAAATATCTTTCTTTTTTACATAAAGATGTTCAGGTGATATTTTCTAATCAGCTTTTTACAGCTATGCTGCATCACTTTCAAGTGTTTAAACATTTGGGTATTATGGCCCTTTAAATAGGAGTCAGTACACACCTGTCATCATTTAAAGTGCCTCTGATTAACCCCAAATAAAGTTCAGCTGTTTTAGTAGGTCTTTCCTGACATTTTGTTAGTCGCATCCTACAGCAAAAGCCATGGTCCGCAGAAAGCTTCTAAAGCATCAGAGGGATCTCATTGTTAAAAGTTATCAGTCAGGAGAAGGGTACAAAAGAATTTCCAAGGCATTAGATATACCATGGAACACAGTGAAGACAGTCATCATCAAGTGAAGAAAATATGGTGCAACTGTGACATTACCAAGAACTGGATGTCCCTCCAAAATTGATGAAAAGACGAGAAGAAAACTGGTCTGGGAGGTTGCCAAGAGGCCTACAGCAACATTAAAAGGAGCTGCAGGAATATCTGGAAAGTACTGGCTGTGTGGTACATGTGACAACAATCCCCGTATTCTTCATATTTCTGGGCTATGCGGTAGAATGGCAAGACGGAAGCCTTTTCTTACAAAAGAAAACCATCCAAGCCCGGCTAAATTTAGCAAAAACACATCTGAAGTTTCCCAAAAGCATGTTGCAAAAGGTGTTCTGGTCTGATGAAACCAAAGTTGAACTTTTTGGCCATAATTCCAAAAGATATGTTTGGTGCAAAAACAACTCTGCATATCACCAAAAGAACACCATACCAACAGTGAAGCATGGTGGTGGCAGCATCATGCTTTGAGGCTGTTTTTCTTCAGATGGAACTGGGACCTTAGTCAAGGTAGAGGGAATAATGAACAGTTCCAAATACCAGACAATATTGGCACAAAACCTCCAGGCTTCTGCTAGAAAGCTGAACATGAAGAGGAACTTCATCTTTCAGCATGAAAACGACCCAAAGCATACAGCCAAATCAACAAAGGAATGGCTTCACCAGAAGAAGATTTAAGTTTTGGGATGGCCCAGCCAGAGCCCAGACCTGAATCCAATTCAGAATCTGTGAGGTGATCTGAAGAGGGCTGTGCACAGGAGATGCCCTCGCATTCTGACAGATTTAGAGTGTTTTTGCAAAGAAGAGTGGGCAAATCTTGCCAAGTCAAGATGTGCCATGCTGAAAAACTCATACCTAAAAAGACTGAGTGCTGTAATAAAATCAAAAGGTGCTTCAATAAAGTATTATTTTAAGGGTACAGTTTATAGGTCACATTAAAGGTGGAAAAAGTTCTGAAATGATTTATCTTTGTTTTATTTTTTTTACATCACAGAAACTTGACATTTTAACAGGGGTGTGTAGACTTTTTATATCCACTGTATATATATATATACTGGTATAGATATATACATATATATACAGTATATATATATATATATATATATATATATATATATATATATATATATATATGTGTGAATATCTTTTTAAAAATATAAAGAACATATTCTGTTATAGGCAGAACATTGGAATGTAAAATATCTATACTATAATTGTGTTTGTAATGTCCGTCGGCAGTTACGCACTCATCCTCAAAAGAATGTTGGCAGCGCGAGGCAGCCAACAGAATATTTGCTGCGCGTGCAACCAAAATAATTCACCTGGATGCAGCGAAGTCAAACAACGACCGCAATAAGTATTAACCCTTTGAGTGCTGTGCACTTTCCCAATTGGGTGCTAAGCTGTTTTAAAGGGACAGTCAACCCAAATTTTCAAATAGGTAATTCCTATAAAGTTGCTAACGATTCTTATTTTGCACTATAGCCTAATTTAGTAGCCTAAATCATTTCTAAGCATTTGTACTTACTTTTTTCTCTTGTAGCTTTTTAAAATGCCCGCCTGCCCCCTCCCATATTTCGTCATCAGGATCTTCACGATCTTCATTGTCCAGCTCTAACTCTGCTAATTCTCGTCCGTCCACACTCCCGTGTTTTGCGCATGCGCAGTGCGCCGCTAACGCTGTAGGGGGAAGGTTTTAAAAGGGAACTCTAGATTTAGAGTTCCCTTGTAAAACTTTCCCCCCTACAGCTTTATATGAATTACCTATTTAAAAATTTGGGTTAACTGTCCCTTTAAGGTGTTTTTTTTTTATTTTTTAAATATTTTTTTTTAAACTTTTTTTTCCCTCCAAATCCCTAAGACTTACACTGTTGGAAAGGTTAGGGGATTACCTTTCCAACGGTGGGTTTTGGGGGTCTGTAGCTGCTTAGATGCATGAGATACAGGCTTCTAAGCAGCATGCCCCCTTTTCCTATAATTAACATTGTCATTTTATTAATAAAGTTGCGCGGTGGTGTCATCACATCATTGCGTGTGATGTCACCACACAAAACGTGAACCCCCGGCGATGCCTGTCTTTATACAAGCACGATCGCCGGGGTAGGAGCGGGTGGGGGCCCCCAGATCTCCCTCAAGGTGGGAGAGTGCTAGCGACGGCTCTGAGTTGTCATTAGCACCAGAGTGCGAAACTCTGCGATGGCTCAGAGCCATCGTTAGCACTCAAAGGGTTAAAAATAATGAACCGCATGCAATAAGTATGAAAAAAAACTAAGCGCCAGCAATAAGTATTTACAAAAAAAACCTAACCGCCCACACAAAGTATTAAGAAAAAAAAAACTTAAGAAAATTATTAACCCCTAAATCCACAAACCCCAACATCGCAAAATACTTAATACATCTATTAACCCCTAATCCGCCAACCCCCCACAACGCATTAAACCTAATTTAACTATTAACTCCTACACCGCCAACCCCCACAACGCAAAAAACTATCTTAATGAGTAAGCCCCCTAACCTAACACCCCTAAATGAACCCCTTAATTACAATAAAAATAAATTACATTACAATAAAAAATACAAAAAAATTACATTACATTATTCTAATTACAGAAAATAAAAAAACGCTAACATTACTAAAAATAATAAACAACACTATCCAAATTTTTTTTTTTAAACCTAATCCCTACCAAAATAAAAAAAACACTAATCTAATGCTAAACTACCAATAGCCCTTAACATGGCTTTTTGTAGGGCATTGCCCTAAGTTAAACAGCTCTTTTACATTACAAATAAACCAAGTACCCCCTAACAGTAAAACCCCCCACCCACCAAACCCCCCAAAATAAAAAAACTAACACTAATAAACCTAATCTACCCATTGCCCTGAAAAGGGCATTTGTATGGGCATTGCCCTTAAAAGGGCATTCAGCTATTTTTCACTGCCCTTAAAAGGGCATTCAGCTATTTTTCACTGCCCTTAAAAGGGCATTCAGCTCTTTTGAAATTTGTCCAAAAAAACCCTAATCTAAAAAAACAAACCCCCCCCCAAAAAATTAAAAAACTAACTAACACTAAAGCCCCAAATAGGTACTCACGGTTTCAGAAGTCCGGCGGAGAAGGTCTTCTTCCAGGCAGCTCCATCATATTCATCCACAGCAAATGCGGCATGGAGCAGAGGTCCAGAGCGGTCTTCCCAGAAGTGGCGATCCTCGGCGGCAGTCATCGACGGCGGTGGCGCTCCTCATCGGTGGCGGTCCTTGGCAAAAGCGTGGAGGTTCCTCTTCATGCGACCGTACGCCGCACACTGGAGAAAGAATTCAAGGTACCCCATATTTATTGATTTTGACAATTTCAGCCAATAGGATTAGAGCTACTGAAATCTTATAGGCTGATTTGAATAGCCAATAGGATTTCAGTAGCTCTCATTCTATTGGCTGTTTTGAAAAAATTCAGCAGCCAAATAATGTGAGCTACTGAAATATTATTGTCTGATTTGAACATCCAATAGGATTTTAGTAGCTCTAATCCTATTGGCTGTTTTAAAAAATTCAGCCATAGGAATGCAAGGTACCCCAAATTAATTGCGGTGCCTTGCATTCAATATTCAGTATACCACGGACATCGGATGAAAAGTAGCCTCCATGTCACAGAGGACTGCCGCCGCCAAGGATCGCCACTGCCGCTGCCGAGGACCACTGCCGAAGACCATCGCCACAGATGACCACCGCCGAGGATCGTCACATCTGGGACGACTGCTCTGGACCTCCGCTCTGTGCTGCCTTCGCTTTGGATGAAGATGATGGACCCGTCTGGAAGAAGACCTTCTCCGCCGGACTTCTGAAACCGTGAGTACCTATTTGGGGCTTTAGTGTAAGTTTTTTGTTTTTTTTTCAAAAATAATTTTTATTTTGTAAAATATGTACACTGTGCACGTGCATTTGACAATATTACAGATTTGTAGGCATTTACAACTGTGCAAACTACACATACCCAGTGCAAGTAACATATTATTAATGTAAATAGTAAAATCCCAGAAATAACACATAGAACAAAACACAACGTGCCCCTGACATAGAATTCTAAGCATACAATAATGAATGAGATCTATCTCAAGATAACCCTGATACCTAGATATCTAAATTATTTATTACGACCTTTCCAAACAGTTCCCCTTGGCCTCTACATTTCTTTTTCTTTTTTTCTCGTAACAAGCTCACATTCCCCCATTGTTACCACAAGGCGGATGACAGTACCCTCTGTAGATTGTAAATTTCTATGCTGTGCCAACAACGAACTTATCTCTCAAGTATTCCTCCCAAAGTATCTTGAGTTGTGTATATCTATCTAGTTTCCGATTTTTGATGTAGTGATACTCTTCTAACAGTATAGAATGATTACACTCTTGAACCCACTGTGCTGTGGTGGGGACGGTGATACTTTTCCAATTCCTGCTATAAGAATCTTAAGACTATTACAGTGTAAGTTTTTTTAAAACATTTTTGGGGGGTTTTGCTTTTTTAGATTAGGTTTTTTTGGGGCAAATCTCAAAAAACTGAATGCCCTTTTAAGGTCAGTGAAAAAGAGCTGAATGCCCTTTTCAGGGCAATGGGTAGATTATGTTTATTAGTGTTAGTTTTTTTTTTTAATTTTGGGGGGGTTTGGTGGGTGGGGGTTTTACTGTTAGGGGAGACTTTGATTATTTCTGATGTAAAAGAGCTGTTAAACTTAGGGCAATGCCCTACAAAAAGCCCTTTAAGGGCTATTGGTAGTTTAGCATTAGATTAGTGTTTTTTTTATTTTGGTAGGGATTAGGTTTAAAAAAAAAAAAAATTGGATAGTGTTGTTTATTATTTTTAGTAATGTTAGTGTTTTTTTAGACTATTAGATTAGGGGGTGTTTTTATTTGGGGGGGATTTTTTATTTTTATAGGGGTAATAGTTTAGGTTTAATTTTATTATTTTTGATAGCTTTGCTTATTTTTTTCTGTATTTCTATTTTTTCATTTTTGTAACTTGGGGGGGGGGGGGGTTGTATTTTCAACACATAGACTGCCCTCTGGGCAGGCTTATCAACTAGTTTACAATAAATACACAGTATAACACTGTATTAAAATATTTATATTGCATAAATATGCTTTTACATGTTTTCATCTACTTAACTGCAAACAACTCCAATGCACTTCTGTGTATGTCTATATATGTATTTATGTGTTTATATGTGTATATATACCTGTAAATACCTATATACACATATAAATACATAAATACATACAGACACACATATATACATATATATACAGACATATACATATCTAGACATGTATATGTATGCATGTCTATGCTAAAGCCCTTTGCCAGCCTTATATCTTTGAGCCCTTATAACTTTTTAGTGCAATATATTTTTGAATAATTTTTATTAGATAGTGTTATTATAAGTGTAACTATATTTTTAAATGTACCTTGGATGTGTTTTGTGACACTTTTTTGTTTTGTGAAAAAAGTTAACCAGAGCTCTGAGGATGCATTAACACAGCAAGCGTTAACTTTAATTGCACTCAAGCAATCGCGTTTACTTTCAACTTGCAATACGAGCAATAAACCCGACGTGCACAAACACCCACAATAAACCCCTTAACGCTCACGAGCAAACATTTGCGCTCCACTCGTAATCTGGCCCATAATGTTAAAAAATAGCTCCCATAGCTTTTGTGTGATTTCTCTCCATGCCAGAAAGTTTTTATAATCAGGTCCCCTATCAGCCTTCCCTGACTTCTCTTTATTTATTATACCTGTATAGATCTGTAGAATCTGCTTTACATTGTATAAAATAATAATAATAATAATAATTCTATTAATGACAACGTGTATCTTATTGTACATGTGCCTTATTCCCTCAAAAACAAAAATATGGTTCATGTCTTGAGCTCAGAAGACAGAGTTTACAAATGTATTATTGCTCTTGAGGCACTTATTTCATTAAAGGGACACTGAACCCAAATTTTTTTCTTTCGTGATTCAAATAGAGCATGCAATTTTAAGCAACTTTCTAATTTACTACAATTGTCAATTTTTCTTCGTTCTCTTGCTATCTTTTTTTTAAAAAGAAGGCATCTAAGCTTTTTGGGGGGTTCAAAACTCTGGACAGCACTTTTTTATTGGTTGATGAATTTATTCACCAATCAGCAAGGACAACCCAGGTTGTTCACCAAAAATGGGCCGGCATCTAAACTTACATTCTTGCATTTCAAATAAAGATACCAAGAGAATGAAGACAATTTGATACTAGGAGTAAATTAGAAAGTTGCCTAAAATGTCATGCTCTATCTGAATCACAAAAGAGAAAATTTGGGTTCAGTGTCCCTTTAACTGAACTATAACAAGCTGTACAATAGTTAGAATCAGTATCTTGTAATTATTCCTTAAATATGCTGTGCTATCTTTGAATATATTTTATTTATCTTTGTATTTATTTATTTACATATTTAAAACCATTTTGTTTTATGTGACTGAGGGTTGCTGCAAAGTGTCTCTGACTTGCACTTGGAAGTAAATGATACAATAAGTCTAACAAGCAAATGTGACTTTATTTTCTCAACAGTACAGTTACTAGACAAGTCTAGAACAGGAAGTAACAATAGAAATTAAAACAAAAATGACAGGAAGTAGGTTAGTAGAATATGCAATGCCCTGTGCTTTCTAGTCTCTTTATTCTGTTTTATTTCATTAGGGCTAGATTACAAGTGGGGCATGATCTTACCGTGCGCCCGAACAAGTGGCTGGTTAATGCTCCCACAAGCTTGCGGTTTCACTTCGCGCTAAGCACAATTAACCAGAGGTCAGACATCAAATTAAAATGATAAAGATGCCCCAATTGCCCCCAAAATAAAGAGGACAGTAGTAATAAAGAAGAGCATTTTTTTTTCTTTTTTTTGTGAAAAAAACAAAAACCCAGCACCTAAAGTTTTACGTAAGAGTCAATGGGGGACTGTGTATTCACTTACACTATATACATATATATTTATGTGTTAATATGTGTATATACACATATGAACACATAAAGATATATATGTATATATTCATATAATTATATATATATTTATTAATGCACACTGTTGCGCGAATTGCCCCCGCGCTGCGCTAGGTGGTTTGCTGGCAGCTGCTGGGATGAAAACGAGGCTCAGATTGGAGCCTATGGAAGGAAGTGTGCTATTGTGAGTGCTTGGCTTCCAGGCAATGCGAACGTGAGGTTGTGTTCACATTGCGATGTACTTGTAATACCAGCGCACATTTACGTGTACTTTACGTGTACTTTACATTTACGTGTACTTATATTGCACTTCCGCAAGCAAAATATTGCGCTCCACTCGTAATCTAGCACTTATTCTGGAGTAAATGGACAGTCAAAGGTCAGTCCATGTTTTTATTAAAAGGAATACAATAAAATAAAAAAAGTGTTATCACACTCCATTTCAATTTATTTCACCTTTATAATTTTAAAAATTCTGTCTTTTCCTTTTCTTTTTTTTTTTTTAGAAGCTTTCTTGTATGATGGTTTATGCTGTGCTTGTTTAAATGAATTAGGCATGCAATATATTGAACCTTTTTGTTTTAATCTTTGATGCATTTAAAAGAAGGTTATATACAGTTGGATCCTCTAATTAATAGTAAATAAAACTTTTTACTGTTTGTTTGCCCCTGGCCTGCAATACAGCTGGAGGAGTTGCCCATATTGACCAGTGAGAAACAGACACCTCTCTATCACTTGAGTGATAAACATTTATATTGTAACTAACAACTTTAACATAAAGGGCCAGTTAACACTTTATAATTACAATAGTTTTATTCTGTATTAAAATAATTTAACAAGCCTGAGGGGGGTGTAAAAAATAAAATGCGTTAAAACCATATTTGCTGCAATTGTTTTTCAATAGCCAATTCAATTTTCAGAAAGACTGACACTAGAAGAGTGCACAGGCTAATAATTTGATATTTTAGTGCAAAAATAAACTGCTCTGTTTGATTACAGGATTTTACCTTTTTAATCAAGCTCTTATTTGTTTAGCACAGGGAAATTGGCCAACTAGGCAGAAAATAGGGGGCAGAAAATGTTGAGGGGTATGATGCCTTCACACTCTTGGAATCTCCAGATTTATAATAATTTTATTACAAATGAATGGTCCCTGGTTGTGTAGTGGGGTGCAAGACCTGTCCATAAATCCCCAGCCTCTAAATGCGTGCAAACATGTAAGGCAAACATGAGATACCTTGGGGTTGGGGTATCCAGGGGAACAGCAGCAGAGTTCCTAGATAATAGGGTATCATAAAGACTAAACACACCCATGGTGACCATTAAGTGCTTGTTCTGCTCTAAGTGTGGATATGGCTGGCGTGCCAATCAGGAGTGACATACATTACATGTATTTGTATGCAAACCTAGAGCAGCATTGGAGAGCTCTGAGTGAGTGTTTATAAATGGTAGGGATATAAAATATATTGAAATATAAAAATAAACATAAAAATACAGTGTTTTCGGCCACTTATGGAGTCTTGTCTGTTTTCACCATTACAGCTGTAGAAGTTGTTTCAACTGGGAAGCAGCAGATATTTCTGGCTAGCTTCGATTTACATTCATTTTTACTTATTTTTAACATGCATAATTACTGCTCTTTCATATGCAAAAAACTATTTTGTGTACATTGGGGCATACTCCACGTTTGAGGATTACCTTTTAAAAAAAGTTTTTTTTATGGTCTAGAAAGCTGATTGCAAAATGTAAGCCACAGCAATTACTATATTAAATGAACATAAAACTAAAAATATATTTCCCCATGCAGGGCTTGAGTACAAGTGGGGCACTAAATTTATTGCATGCGATAGAGAAAAATTGTGCACACGTTAATTTGTGCGCGTATAACAAGTTAAAAGTAAAAGCATTCGCTTTAACATATTGGAAACTAACACAAGTTGCGTAGAGGTTTAGGGCTAAAATAAAAGTTGCACCACACACAAAAAAAATATAAAAATAAACAGTTACATTCATATTAACACTATCTGATTAAAACATAGTAAAAAATATATTAATACAAAATATTTATAAAGGTTCAAAGGTGTACGATATTTGGCCATGTATTAAACTGCAAAGGGGCATTATATATATATATATATATATATATATATATATACCAAGGTGCTCCTTTTTAAAATGATCAGCGTATATATTCAAAGTGAAAAAGGCACTCACAGGACTTCTTTAAGAGTACAACATTTATTAATCCAATATAAAAATACAGGTCAACGATTCAGCTTCTGCTGGAGCTTCTGTCAAGACCAGCATCCATAAATAAATCCATAAATGTGACACATTGACCTGTATTTTTATATTTGATTAATACATATTGTACTTTTTTAAGAAGGCCTATGAGTTCTTTTTTACACTTTTGGTTATATGTGTGTGTGTGTTTGTCTCTAAATAATAATTCTATAATAATATTTAATAATCTTATTTATTGTGTATTTACTATAAATATTTAACATTCCAATGTTCTATATATAGGAGAAAATGTTCTTTGTTTTTTAAAAAGATATTCCTCTATATATATCTGTATATATCTGTATATATCTATACCTGTGTGCGTGTGTATATATATATATATATATATATATATATATATATATATATATATAGTGATATCAATCAACCCCAAAAGGAAGAGAAGGTTCAATACCAGTTGGTATCTTTGTCAATGGGTATTTAAAACATATTCATCCCAAGAGAAGGAACCTTTTCTTGGGATGAATATGTTTTAAATACCCATTGACAAAGATACCAACTGGTATCAAAACGTTTGGGGGACTTTCTGAATGATGTTGTAAATTGAATTAAAGAATTTTTTGCAAAGACCGGAGAGTGAAGCGCCTTCTCTTTCTTTTTGGGGTTAATTGATATCACCGTATGTTTTTCACGCAGCACCCCGGCGGATGCCCTAAGTAACAGTGAGTGCACCTGTTGTGGATATTTATATATATATATATATATATGAGCAAAGAAAGAATTGTTCACTTCACAGCGCTAATCTCACCAAATATCGTGTACTATTACGGTACACCTAATGTAACAAATTTAATTGCATTAATGTATTCAAACAATGGTTCCGTAAACAGTGTACATCGCTATAATGTATATATACACTAGGAGAATGATCCGTCTAATTAAATATTAGCTGTTAATGTTATGTGGATAATAGAAAGAGAAAATCTATAGTTCACAAATATGTTGATCGAGTCTATAACATGCAGGATTAGTTCTATCTTCAGAAAGTAAGCGATCAACCTTGCAAGCATGAAATTACAGCAATCCCCAGAATGGTTTCACAGGCTACTCACAATAGGTGACCTCAATCAAATGAGGTAAGGAACGGGCGTTGTTAATGTGTCCGGTCCCAGCACTGGTTCTCAAGTAGTGGGCTTAGGGTCCTGAGCGTTGTCCCTTGAAGATTCTCTGTTTGTCCGGTACTCCAATGTTGTTGTCCGCAACCGGTCTGGATGTCTTTAATAACTCCAACGTGTTATGTAAAGGGAACAAACACGGCACATAGCATAATACTGTTCAGAAAAGTCAAAAATAGTGAGATATCTTGCAGAGGGATGCAGCACTCTTAAAATTGCAAAGCTTCTGAAGCGTGATCATCGAACAATCAAGCGTTTCATTCAAAATAGTCAACAGGGTCGCAAGAAGCGTGTGGAAAAACCAAGGCGCAAAATAACTGCCCATGAACTGAGAAAAGTCAAGCGTGCAGCTGCCAAGATGCCACTTGCCACCAGTTTGGCCATATTTCAGAGCTGCAACATCACTGGAGTGCCCAAAAGCACAAGGTGTGCAATACTTAGAGACATGGCCAAGGTAAGAAAGGCTGAAAGACGACCACCACTGAACAAGACACACAAGCTGAAACGTCAAGACTGGGCCAAGAAATATCTCAAGACTGATTTTTCTAAGGTTTTATGGACTGATGAAATGAGAGTGAGTCTTGATGGGCCAGATGGATGGGCCTGTGGCTGGATTGGTAAAGGGCAGAGGGCTCCAGTCCGACTCAGACGCCAGCAAGGTGGAGGTGGAGTACTGGTTTGGGCTGGTATCATCAAAGATGAGCTTGTGGGGCCTTTTTGGGTTGAGGATGGAGTCAAGCTCAACTCCCAGTCCTACTGCCAGTTTCTGGAAGACACCTTCTTCAAGCAGTGGTACAGGAAGAAGTCTGCATCCTTCAAGAAAAACATGATTTTCATGCAGGACAATGCTCCATCACACGCGTCCAAGTACTCCACAGCGTGGCTGGCAAGAAAGGGTATAAAAGAAGAAAATCTAATGACATGGCCTCCTTGTTCACCTGATCTGAACCCCATTGAGAACCTGTGGTCCATCATCAAATGTGAGATTTACAAGGAGGGAAAACAGTACACCTCTCTGAACAGTGTCTGGGAGGCTGTGGTTGCTGCTGCACGCAATGTTGATGGTGAACAGATCAAAACACTGACATAATCCATGGATGGCAGGCTTTTGAGTGTCCTTGCAAAGAAAGGTGGCTATATTGGTCACTGATTTGTTTTTGTTTTGTTTTTGAATGTCAGAAATGTATATTTGTGAATGTTGAGATGTTATATTGGTTTCACTGGTAAAAATAAATAATTGAAATGGGTATATATTTGTTTTTTGTTAAGTTGCCTAATAATTATGCACAGTAATAATCACCTGCACACACAGATATCCCCCTAAAATAGCTAAAACTAAAAACAAACTAAAAACTACTTCCAAAACTATTCAGCTTTGATATTAATGAGTTTTTTGGGTTCATTGAGAGCATGGTTGTTGTTCAATAATAAAATTAATCCTCAAAAATACAACTTGCCTAATAATTCTGCACTCCCTGTATATATATATATATAGTCATATAGATATATATTTTATATTAACATTAACATTATATATATAATGAAGCAAAGAGAGCGCACTCCCACTTAAAAAACATCAACCAGGGTGCAGGCAAAGAATTATAATATAGAAGAGGCTTGCACTCACTGGATTTTGAAAAAGGTGCTTTATTCAGCACAAAAATACGTGACGTTTCAGGGATCAATCACCCCTTCATCAGACTAAACAAAAAGTGAACAAACAACAGTGTTTAAATCTAGTAGAGCTTACTAGTAGATCGCTCTGCTGCTGGTGCATAATTTGTTATTGAATATTTTTCACTACTTGTATGTCAGTGCACTGTTTCTGCCCCGTAATGATATATTTCATGGCATTTATGTTTTGTTATTGTTATGTCACATTGATTGTAATAATATATTATCACGAATATCCTTATGATATAGGAGATATGAGAATATTTGGTTGTTTATATAATAAATTGTATATTTGGGTCATATAGCATATAACCTATCAGGGGCTGTCCTATTCTGAGCTGGGGGTGGGGTTAACACTTGATTTAAACACTGTTGTTTGTTCACTTTTTGTTTAGTCTGATGAAGGGGTGATTGATCCCCGAAACGTCACGTATTTTTGTGCTGAATAAAGCATCTTTTTCAAAATCCAGTGAGTGCAAGCCTCTTCTATATATATATATAAATTTAAAAAAAATTCTATGTGAAGAACATTGGAATATAAAATATGCATTACACACTTGATTTTGAGAGCTGTATGTCTAACGCAAATTAATAATTTGTTATCAGGGACACTGAACCCAATTTATTTTCTTTTGTGATTCAGATAGAGCATGCAATTTTAAGCAACTTTCTAATTTACTCCTATTATCAATTTTTCTTTGTTCTCTTGCTATCTTTATTTGAAAAAGAAGACATCTAAGCTATTTTTTGGTTCAGACCCTGGACAGCACTTGTTTATTGGTCGGTTAAATTAATCCACCAATCAGTAAGAACACCCAGGTTGTTCACCAAAAATGGGCCGGCATCTAAAACAGTCTTGCTTTTCAAATAAAGATTAACAAGAGAATGAATACAATTTGATAATAGGAGTAAATTAGAAAGTTGCTTAAAATTGCATGCTCTATCTGAATCCCGAAAGAAAATGTTTTGGTTCAGTGTCCCTTTAAGGTTTGTTATGTAAATATAAAATATAAAATATTGAAACAAAATAATAATAATAATTAATTATTATAGTTACTGTAAAATATAAATATATATGTATATATTCTACAGATTTTTTAGAATATTTTAGTACATCTATAATAAATATTTACATTAATTACTAATATTTTTCAATATTTTATATTTAATAAATACATACACCTAAATATAACTCATGTTGGGTTAGTGCACATGAAGAATTAGTGTACTGTTTTTTGGCTCATGTGAGCAACAACAGACAGGAGTACACTAATTCTTCATGTGCACTCACCCGACATGAGTTATTTGAAGGTGTGTTATGTAAATATAAAATATTGAAAAATATTAATTAATGTAAATAATTATATATATATATATATATATATATATATATATATATATATATAGTAACTATAATAATGATTATTCATATTTTTTTTAAACGTTTTATATTTAATATGTACATACTGAGCCGTAAGATAACTAATTCTTCATGTGCGCTATCCTGATTCCTGACACCACATTAGAGCTACAACTCGCAACCTGGAGCACTTTACACTTATTTTACATTCCAATGTTCTTCACATAGACAAATATTTCTATATATATATATATATATATTTGATAATGTTAATGTAAAATATATATCATGATCTATACCTAAATGCCCTATATGAGTATATATACAGGTATATATATATATATATATATATATATATATATATATAATATCTATTTTAAAAAAATAATTTTCCTGTATGTGAAGAACATTGGAATTTGAAGTATTAATAAAATCTTTTTTCTTTCTTCTTCACTCGCCATTGAAGTCTACGTTGAGAATAAGTTAGCATGATTGTGATAGCCGAAGTGCTTTAGTTAGTGTGCGTCGGGTTTCATTCGCTTGCAAAAGTTTTACTTCTAACTTGTAATATGCACAAAATCTTTAGTTCTGGCGGTGTTATCACTCAAGTAAAAGTGCTAAATAGCGTTCCACTTGTAATCTGCCCACAATACTTAAATATATATAGTAAGCATTATTTTGTCATTTGTTTTACTTGCTTTTCCTTCAAATAAAGACACAGTAAACACCTTGACATTTTTATATAAAATATTTAGTTATGTGTAATGAAAGAACTTTGCAATAGACTATTTATTTTGCCCCTTTTCATACAGTTTAACTTAAAAAGCACAATGCTATATTTTTAGTGCTGATAACTGCACAACAATGTACTTTATTATTAACTTAATGACAGTGAGTAGCCTTGTTTTTCTCAGACTAAAGTCCAGATTCAAGTAAGGCAAATAGTGGCTGGAGTTTGGCTATTGAAAAACAATTGCAGTAAGAAGAATGTTTATTTGTTTTTAAAAAATGTAGACTTTGTTAATATGTTATTCAACTTAACACAACATAATTGTCTTGTATTACAGGGTGTTTACCACTGGTTTTCCACTGCTTCCAATGAGTTGGGAGTGGATTGTGAATGATTCAGAACTATGACTCTACAATATTCCACACAGCAATCAAGTTTTCTGTGTTGTAGGAGCAGCTTAAATATTTCTGTCCCTTATTAGACCCTGAAGGTTAGAGTCTTAGACAAAAAAATACACAGCAGGTGATCAACAGACAACTGCAAAACAATGAATATGTTGCTATAAATCTGTTTCTAAAAATGACAGGTTTAAAGGGAACTGAAAAAAATATGATAATATAAAATATTTAGTTATGCATAGTAAAACAATATTGCCAGGTACGTGCATTATTAATTTCACCCTCTTTTTCTGTAATTTATGTCTGAAAATTAAGTATTATTAAAAGGGATATGAAACCCAAAAATGTCATATAGCATGTGATTTTAAACAACTTTCTAATTTACTTCTATTATCATTTTTGTCTTTGTTCTCTTGGGGGTCCATTTAGCTATAGTAAACCATGTCCACTGCACATCGATAAATGCTGACAGCATACACTGTCGGCATTTATCATTGCACCAGCAGTTCTTGTGAACTGCTGGTGTAATACCGCCCCCTTTGCAGATTCGCTGCAAATCGGCCGCTAGCAGGGGGTGTCAATCAACCCGATCGTATTCGATCGGGTTGATTTCTGTCCGTCGCCTCAGAGCAGGTGGACAGGTTATGGAGCAGCAGTCTTTAGACTGTTGCTTCAAAACTTGTGGTATCTTTTGAAGAAAAGCAGGGACTAACCTCATGAACAGTGCTAAACTGGGAGCTTCTAAGTGAGTTTTTAAAGGGTTTTATAGGAATTTTTAGATCCGTTTCTGTGCATATTCTTCTTTAAAGTAGTGTCTATTACATGCAGTTAAATGCAAATTGGTGTATACTGTCCCTTTAAACAAGATTGCTTCTTTGTTATCAGGTTTTTATATGGGACAGGCATCCATGCACTGTTAGCCCAAACTAATTCACAAGAGTGCTTTTTAAAGTGCTTGCTCTTACATTATTGAACTCACGGTAGGCTGACCATATTGCCGCTTTAAAAAGGGACACATATAAAAAATACATATGTCAGGGCTGTTTTCAGGGCTGTTTAAAGAAATGTTTTGTATAAGAACCCTGACATATGTATTTTTCATATGTGTTCCTTCTTAAAGCGGCAATATGGTCAGCCTAACAGTCACAAAAGCACATTCTAGTTTACAAATTTAAAGTGAATGTCAACTTTCAAGAATGAAAGACATCCTGGGGTGGATAAATCGCTGCTCCGATGTTCCACACTTGCTAGGAATATAAGGTAAGTATTTTAAAAGAACGGCTTCAATGTAAACTTTCATGAATGAAAGTGCCCCTGTTTTTAATAGTATTTTTAAAAACAGGGCTTTCATTTGTGAAAGTTGACATTCACTTTAATGATGTAGGCATAAGCCCTTTAAATCACACCCTCCCCTTAGCTGTACAGGATATCATATACTCAACACAAATATAAACATGATTATATATATGCACCTTTACATATGTAAATGTGTGCCCTGTTTACTGTATACAGCTTCATCAATACGGATGAATGGAGTGAATCTATGTATGTTAATAGACCTCTAGAATGTGTTTTACACATGTGCAAGATAATATACTGTTTGCAAATAGCCATGACATAGTTTTAAAGGTGTCCAAAATGCCCTTTCAAGGACTTATCAAGTGCCTAGAGGTATCAAATGCAAAAATGCAAAACTGTCCATGAAAAGTGACTCGAAAACGGATTGTTTATAATGGGCTGTGTTGTGATGGAGGGTCGAAGTGGTAGGTTTTTAAATAGAATAGCCTCTTTTCTGAGTCTTTAGTGAAAATTGCTGTGCTTGTAATTAGTTCAGGTTGGGTCAAACCGTGTATCTACAGATCTTATAAAGTTATTAGGTCCGGAGCAGCAGGGTAAATTGGTGTGCCAGACTTGATCTGGTTTGCACCCTAGCCCTCCAACCACAATCCCGACTGCTGTTTGTGTTTTGTGTTGATTTAGTTCAGAATGCTATAGTGTGCAGCTTCCAATCTAGTAAATTACAATGTCTCTTTTGCTCTAATCTGTTCCCTCTGTGCTGCAGCTAGGAAACTGTGTGTCGTAGTTGCCTGTATGGGCCTAATGCTTCTGCAGGTCAGCCTTCTGAAATAGGGCCACGTGGGTGTTATTAATGCGAGAAGCACGAGAGCTATATTTGGCTTCTAATTTGAAAGGTTAATGTCCTCAGGGTGCTCTCCGATCTCTCTATTGAGGCCTAACGTGAAAACAGCACTGTACTGTGGCAGCAGCGCCCACGTGGGCGGCCGTTATGGCATAATGACAGTGGGCTTTCCCGGGCATGTAAAGTAACGTAGTGCCTGATATTAGGAGCGTGACTTCCCCCAGAACACCCCAGTTGTAGCGTCCAGGTTTTAGGACATGACCCGCAGGTCCCCAAGCATATCCCTTGTTACCTTCGTTGCCGGGCGGTATCTGTGTCTTTTAGCTGCGGCTACCCCTCCGATCCGACTGTCTGCAGGTTACCTTCCCAGCATACGGTTCTCACTGCGGGGCATGCCCAGAGGTAGATAACGTTATAGGTCAAGTATTTGTGCAGCGGTGATATGGCCGTGGTGTTTTGTTATGGTCTGCTTGCGGCGCTGGTTTTCAAAATGGCGCCCGCTTCAATTATGCCTCTCCATTTCTCACTGTGTAGGGACTTGTAGATTCACCTCCATGCCCAATAACAGGATCGGTGGTGTTCACGAGCTATTCCACATTCGGTGTGATGTAATTTGTCCCCAGATTTCGCTTGTCCTTGGGCTCTGATGGACTGACAGCAACGGAGCACTCTCACTCTGCTGCCATGTCCCAGCACGGCGTAGCTCCGCCCCCCCCCCTGAAAATGGATTGTTATCACTGAGAACTTTTTTTTTTTTTACCAAAAACACACTATTGTGATCCTGCATAATTGAAAAGTTGCCTTTTCTGCCAAAAAAGAGTAAAAAAAAAAGCTGCAGCCTATAAATTAAGTTGTTTCAAAATGTTTTGATTTGGCTGGTATGTTATTTTATAGCAAGACAAAAGAAATGTATTATAATTACAATGTGCTTACTGTCTATAACAGATGTTTTTGTGCGTCCCCAAAAAATATTTTTCCAATCTTTTGAAAATAAAAGTAAAGTGGAAAGATGTTTAAAATTGTCTGCTCTATCTGAATCATGAAAGTTCAATTCTGATTTTCCTTTCCCTTTATGCTTGTACGCTTCATGCAAGTGCTATTACCGCAGTACTTCAAAGATACTTAAAGATTATTTCATAGAGCAATGCAAAAGAATACACATTTTAGTTCATATTTAAAATGCTTAAGGGAAATGAAACCCAAAACTTTCATTTGTGATTCAGACAGTGCATACAATAAAAACAAAAACTTCAATTATCAAATTTGCTTCATACCCATGATATTCTGTGTTGAAGAGATACCTAGGCATCTGGAGCACTACATGACAGGCTGCCATCTAATGCTTTTGCAAATGAATAATATTCTTGCAAAACAGCTGCCATATAGTTTTCATCCCTGCTTTTCAACAAAAAATATCAAGAGAACAAAGACAATTTGATAATAGAAGTTAATTAGAAAGTTATTTAAAGTCACATGCTCTATCTGAATTATGAAAGAAAAAAAATTGGGTTGCATGTTCCTTTAAGTACATAAAGTTATTTTCATTCTTGTATAAAATAAAAAGACTGATTAGGAAATGTATGCTAGAACATTTATAAAAGCAGCTATGCTAGACAGTTTTAACATTTATTATATGCTTTTTTTTTTAAATGCATTTTTAAAGACTGCTTTTGTATACTCCTACATAACAGCTGGAAGGTGTCACTTTGCTTCTTTGCTTTTCAAAAAAGAAAAAAAAATCTCTCTTGTTTCTGCAGTTAGATCAACAATCTATTTTTAACTTGCACAGAAGTTTTAACCCTTTGTATGACATAGTCATTCAGCTAGATTCATAGAACTTTATTGGATTGCAGAGTAGTCTTGTTATAAAAGCAAGATCATGTTTGAAATCCACTGAGCCTTGTTCAACCCTTCATTCCAAGGGGCCATATCATTTACGCCGCACATCGATAAATGCAGACAGAGTACGCTGTCGCCATTTATCATTGCACAAGCAGTTCTTGTGAACTGCTTGTGTGATGCCACCCCCTGCAGATTTACGGCCGCTAGCAGAAGATGTCAATCAGCCCGATCATATAGGATCGGGCGGATTGATGTCCACAGCCTCAAATCAGACGGAAAAGTTATGGAGCTATGGAGCTGCTTCATAACTGCTGTTTCCGGCAAGCTTGAAGGCTCGCACAGAAACAGGGGCATCAAGCTCCATTTAGAGCTTGATAATTCGGCCCCAATGTGTGCCGTTAGGGGCATGCCTGCCATTACATCTATTAAAGGGACATAAAACCACAACTTTCTTTTTTTACAATTCAGATTTTCTTCAATTAACTATTTTTTTTTAATTTTGCTCCTTTAGTGTCCTTTGTTAAAGAGCATACTTAGGTAGGCACAGGAGCTGCATTGTAAAAATCCAAACAGAGAAGAAACACACAAAAATATTGATGAAAGCATCACAAAACTCTCCATTGCAGGTCCGTGCTGGTCGTCTAGATGCTATTAACCACGTTACCCCGCAGTGGATGATTAGTCATGTTCCCAGCTGTTTGTAGATCTCTTTTTGGAACCCAGTGTGAGTTTAACCTCTACGCGTTTCGTTTGTGTACTGCGCAAACTTTTTTAAGTCCTTACAATGAGTTTGTTTAAAGTGATAGTAAATGAAACCCTTTTGGACCCTGCCATATTATGATAAATGCTTTCACAATTAATATATTTTTTCTTTTAGCTATCATTAAATGTAATATTAATTTATTCTTTTTTTACATGCTGTTATTAGTTGTTCCTCTTTCCCTTCTATTTCTTCGAGTTGATCCAGAGTGAATAAAGAGCAGTCCCACCCGCTCTCTACGTATACCTCAATGCGCGCTCCCAATACCAAAGCTTTCTCACAAGCCACTCCAATGTAAACAATGAAGCACAAGCTTCATTATTTACCTGGAGATCTGCAAGCTATGAACTGGTAAGTCTATTTAGGAGAGCGTGATTCCCCTTTGTATTGCGCATAATAACAAATTAAGTGAGGTGTATAAAAATAAACTCTGAATGGAAAAAGTAATGTAAAAAGTACGCCCTTTAGTAGAATATATTTAAATAAATGGATATCCGCTAAATACATTTTACACACATCAAACAATGCAGTAAGAGATTGTATTTAACAATATTATATCCCTGAATTATATATATTGATTTTAAAAATTGTAATTTACTTACAAAAATAAACATTTTACTTACATTTCTCCTTATCTACTTTATATGTGTGTGATTATACATGCTGAAGACGGAGGATTCTGGAATTCTTGGAATCCAAAACTGTTGAGGGTACACTAATAAGCTACTATGTCTTTTATAACCTGCACAATATATCGATAGATAGATAAATAGATAGATAGATGTGTGCATGTGAGTGTGTAGGGGTGTAAACAAAGGTAAAACAAAGGTAAACAAAGTCAAAAGAACTGTCTGTTGAAAGTCTTTTACACCTATTAAAGGGACAGTCAACACCAGAATTTTTGTTGTTTAAAAAGATAGATAATCCCTTTATTGCCCATTCCCCAGTTTTGCATAACCAACACAGTTATATTAATACACTTTTTACTTCTGTGACTAACTTGTATCTAAGTTTTCTTCTGACCGCCCCTAATCACATGACTTTTAGTTATTATCTATTGACTTGCATTTTAGCCAATTAATGCAGTGTCTGCCACTAGCCACGGGCGTGATTACAATGCTATCTATATGGCCTACATGAGCTTGCTCTCCCCTGCTGTGAAAAGTAAATAAAATAGAGGTGGCCTTCAAGGGCTTAGAAATTATCATATGTGCTTTCCTAGGTTTGCTTTCAACTAGAATACCAAGAGAACAAAGCAAAATTTTTGATAAAAGTAAATTGGAAAGTTGTTTAAAATTACATGCCCTATTTGAAAAATGAACGTTTTTTTTGGACTTGACTGTCCCTTTAATAGTGAAGCTTATGTATCAATGCATTGTTTAAAATGTAACTTTTATTTACAAAAGCAAGGCATCATTCTGAAACACACTCAAATGCACATTCAAACCAAAATTAAAAACACATTGTATCAGCTTAGTATTACTTACTAAGGGCTAGATTACAAGTGGAGCGGTAATTTATGTTTCCGCTAGAGCACTAACTCTGCTAGAATTTAGATTTTTGCTATAGTTGGGTTGCGCTCATATTACAAGACAAAAGCAAACTATTTTTACTCTAATTGTAACCCCACTAGCTGAAAAATCCGATCTTAGAATATTGCGTGCACATTCACGTATTCCCCCATAGAAGTCAACGGAGGGAAAAAAAAGGCTAGGACACTTATTTTGTCTGATATTGCACAGATTGTACTGTTTTTTACCCTCAGGGTTTACATACCCTGGAGATTTCCTAATAAAGTCTATGTTTTAACCTTAACCACGGTGCTCCTGCAATTTTTCTTGCATTAGTGCTGCCGGCACTGGGGAGCTACAGTTCATTGAGGGAACCATGAATGCCAACATGTACTGTGACATACTGAAGCAGAGCATGATCCCCTCCCTTCGAGACTGGGCCACAGGGCAGTATTCCAACATGATAATGACCCCAAACACACCTCCAAGATGACCACTGCCTTGCTAAAGAAGCTGAGGGTAAAGGTGATGGACTGGTCAAGCATGTCTCCATACCTAAACACTATTGAGCATCTGTGGGGCATCCTCAAATGGAAGGTGGGGGAGTGCAAGGTCTCTAACATCCATCAGCTCCGTGATGTCATCATGGAGGAGTGGAAGAGGACTCCAGTGGCAACCTGTGAAGCTCTGAACTTCAAGCCCAAGAGGGCTAAGGCAGTGCTGGAAAATAATGGTGGCCACACAAAATATTGACACTTTGTGCCCACTTTGGACATTTTCACTTAGGGGTGTACTCACTTTTGTTGCCAAAGGTTTAGACATTAATGGCTTTGTGTTGAATTATTTTGAGGGGACAGCAAATTTACACTGTTATACAGGCTGTACAATCATTACTTTACATTGTAGCAAAGTGTAATTTCTTCAGTGTTGTCACATGAAAAGATATAATAAAATATTTACAAAAATGTGAGGGGTGTACTCACTTTTGTGGGATACTGTATATATGTCTCTATATGTATACATATATATTTGTGTGTTATATGTGTATATATGTCTGTAAATACATGTATAAATATATAAATACATATGTACACGTGTATTAAGAAACAGTCTTGACAAAGGTCCCTGTGAGGACTGAAACGTTGACTGAACCTTTATAGATGAAATACAAAAAATAATAATATTTATTAAGTCCTGTGAGTGCCTCTTCTTTCTTTGAAGTTTATATATATATATATATATATATATATATATATATATATATATAGATATACACACACACATACATAAACATCATTAGACATGTACGTATATGTATGGATCTCTATGTTAATTTTTATTAGACAGTGTTATTATAAGTGTACTATGTAATGTATTTTTTAAGTCTTTTGTGCAACTTTTTATTTTCACCAGTTAACCACAGCTCTGAAATCGCGGTATTGATTCTAGCGTAAATCATGATTGCGCTCACACTATCGCATTTACTTTCAACTTGTAAAAACAGTGATAAGCCTGATGAGCACAAACCCTCATGATAAACCGCTTATCGTTATGGTGCAAATGATTGTGCTCCACTTGTAATCTATCCCTAAATAAGAGAGGTAGTTGGATTGTTGCAAATATATTTGTTGCTAATAAGTCAGTATCTGTACAGTGTTATCTGTAATATATATTCCCAAAAGGATTTAAATCTATAATAATAAAAGGCACCTGAATACTAAACTCCTTCAGTCCGGGAGCTATATTATCATTACCAAATCTACACTTTAGTGCATCGCTATACCGTTAAAATAGGTCACTGAAAAATCATATTGAGGGTGAGAACAAGTTAGTTAAAATAAGGTTGATGCTCCATTTTAACAGTTTTTTACATTTAGACAGTGCTAGTTCATGTGTGTTATATATATATATATATATATATATATATATATATATATATAACATTGTGCTTACTCCCGTGGAGTTATTTATGAGTCAGCAGTAGCACTGATTGGATAAAATGCAAGTCTGTTAAAAGAACTGAGAACAGGGGGCAGTCTGCAGAGGCCTAGATACAAGGTATTCACAGAGGTAAAAAAAAATGTGTATTAATATAACAGTGTTGATTATGCAGAACTGGGGAATGGGTAATAAAGGGATTATCTATCTATGTAAATAATAACAAATGTCAAGTAGACTGTCCCTTTAATGTAAATGTCTGTAAACATAGTATATTTGCATGCCTGATTTGCTGTCAAAAAGTAGTGCAACTGGATATATTGAGAGGCATCTCGGCAACCTGGCAGAAAGTTGGGCTCACTGTGGGTAGTCTGGGAGAATGTTCATGAGTTTTCACCTTAACCTTGACCAAGCATGCAGAATTCATAGACTCGGTTGACTTTCATAGTATCTCAAGACTATTTTCAAGCTGTTTCTTTTTTCTACATTTTTAAAAACCTTTTTAATGTTTTCTTTTTTTGGGGGGTTTGGCTTATTGGCGTTTTTTTTTTACATTCGTTATAATGAAGGGTCACACACAACTTGCTGACATAGAAAGGGACAGGTACAAATCTTTATTAATTGCCAAGGTTTTGAGTTGCAATATTTCAGCAACTTTTATTTCCATGATATATTGGTTTCACAAATGTTTTTTCTTTTGATTTAACTTATACATAGAAGAGCACTGCATGCCAACATAACAGCTCTACCATGAGGCCACTTAGGTAACCACATACGAAAACAATTTATACATAGCTCCCAAACAATTATTATCAAAAGATAGTTAAACTGGTACCCTAATCCCAACTCATTCTCTCATAGGCTGCCACCATCAATACTTGTGAATGCCCATCACCCGCTTTCTGCTGTTTGGTGAAATAGATCAATATGAATACAATCAAATTCAACCAATCATAAAGTCAATATACTTGAGCTTACTCTTGCTATCTGATTGGTCCTAATCTGCAAATATTAGTCACTAGAGATATTTACAGTATATAGTGCAGTGTTTTTCAACCAGTGTGCCGTGGCACACTAGTGTGCCGTGAGAGATCCTCAGGTGTGCCACGGCAGACTGACAACAGTGTGACATATTTTTTAAACTTTGCTTGTTTTTTACTCCCAGTGCAGGGGTAGTTTGTAGGAGGCATGGCATAACTGCACAATACATACAGTATGTGTGTGTTTGTGTGTATGTATATATATATATGCTGTATTAGGCTACAATGTGTGATTTTTTTTAAAATTTTGGGATGGTGGTGTGCCACAGGATTTTTTAATGTAAAAAAGTGTGCCACGGCAAAAAAAAGGTTAAAAATCACTGATATAGTGAATGCTATAATGCTGGTCTAATACTACTCACAAAGAAGATACAGGGGTCGATCCGATATAAAGCGTCGCCCGCAAAAGCCGGCGACGCCAATAATTGCGCGGATTTGGTATCCTATATACGGCGTAAGCTAGAAGTTACGCGCGTATATTTCTGCCGTCGCCCGCAGTTTTTTGGGCCATAGGCAGGTATACCAAACCCGCGCAGTTTGGTATCCAATATGCAGCGTAAGGACTTACGTGGCGAAAATGGAGAAAACTTACTCCATTTTCACCTCGCCACAAAAAGCAGCCGTAAGAAGCCTTACGCTGACTATTGGAGCCCCGTAACTCCCTAAACTAGCTGCTAAAATAAACCTAACACCTAACGCATGCGCAATGTCTATCTCCCTGTCAACCGCGATCTGCTAAAATAAACCTAACACCTAACGCATGCGCAATGTCTATCTCCCTGTCAACCGCGATCCCCCCCCCCGAAATCCCTAATAAAGTTATTACCCCCTAAAACGCCGCTCCCGGACCCCGCCGCCATCTACATAAACTAACCCCCTACTGTGAGCCCCTAAAACCGCCGCCATCTACCTTATCTATCCCGTAATCTGACCCCTTACACCGCCGCCACCTATATAAAAATGATTAACCCCTAATTTAATCTACCTACCCCCGCCGCCAGCTATGTTATCTATATTAACCCTAAGTATATTATAGTTAATATAGTTATTACATTATATATATTAACTATATTAACCCTAATTATATTAGGGTTAATATAGTTACTATAGTATTTATATTAACTATATTAACTCTATATAACCCTAACACCCCTAACTATATTTATATTAAATTAATCTAATTAATTTATAAACTAAAATATTCCTATTTAAATCTAAATACTTACCTATAAAATAAACCCTAAGATAGCTACAATATAATTAATAATTACATTGTAGCTATGTTAGGGTTAATATTTATTTTACAGGTAAATAGTTAATTATTTTAACTAGGTATAATAGATATTAAATAGTTATTAACTATTTAATATCTACCTAGTTAAAATAATTACCCAATTACCCGTAAAATAAATCCTAACCTAAGTTATAAATACACCTACACTATCAATAAATTTAATAAACTACAAACATCTATCTAAAAATACAATTAAATTAACTAAACTAAATTACAAAAAAAAACAAACACTAAATTACAAAAAATAAAAAAAAGATTACAAGATTTTTAAGCTAATTACACCTATTCTAAGCCCCCTAATAAAATAATAAACCCCCAAAATAACAACAATTCCCTGCCCTATTCTAAATTAAACAAATTTCAAAGCTCTTTACCTTACCAGCCCTTAAAAGGGCCTTTTGTGGGGCATGCCCCAAAGAATTCAGCTCTTTTGCATTCAACAAATACAATCCCCCCCCCCCCATTACAACCCACCACCCACATACCCCTATTCTAAACCCACCCAAACCCCCCTTAAAAAATCCTAACACTACCCCCCTGAAGATCTCCCTACCTTGTCTTCACCACACTGGGCCGAACTCCTGATCCGATCCGGGCGATGTCGTCCTCCAAGCGGCAAAGAAGAAATCTTCCTCCGGCGATGTCTTCCTCCAAGCGGCAGCAAAGTCTTCATTCTTCCGGCGGCATCTTCAATCTTCTTTCTTCGCTCCGCCGCCGCGGAGCATCCATCCCGGCCGATTGCTAAACTTGGAATGAGGTACCTTTAAATGACGTCATCCAAGATGGCGTCCGCCGAATTCCGATTGGCTGATAGGATTCTATCAGCCAATCGGAATTAAGTTAAAAAAATCTGATTGGCTGATTGAATCAGCCAATCAGATTCAAGTTCAATCCGATTGGCTGATCCAATCAGCCAATCAGATTGAGCTCGCATTCTATTGGCTGTTCCGATCAGCCAATAGAATGCGAGCTCAATCTGATTGGCTGATTGGATCAGCCAATCGGATTGAACTTGAATCTGATTGGCTGATTCAATCAGCCAATCAGATTTTTTTAACTTAATTCCGATTGGCTGATAGAATCCTATCAGCCAATCGGAATTCGGCGGACGCCATCTTGGATGACGTCATTTAAAGGTACCTCATTCCAAGTTTAGCAATCGGCCGGGATGGATGCTCCGCGGCGGCGGAGCGAAGAAAGAAGATTGAAGATGCCGCCGGAAGAATGAAGACTTTGCTGCCGCTTGGAGGAAGACGTCGCCGGAGGAAGATTTCTTCTTTGCCGCTTGGAGGACGACATCGCCCGGATCGGATCAGGAGTTCGGCCCGGTGTGGTGAAGACAAGGTAGGGAGATCTTCAGGGGGGTAGTGTTAGGATTTTTTAAGGGGGGTTTGGGTGGGTTTAGAATAGGGGTATGTGGGTGGTGGGTTGTAATGGGGGGGGGGGATTGTATTTGTTGAATGCAAAAGAGCTGAATTCTTTGGGGCATGCCCCACAAAAGGCCCTTTTAAGGGCTGGTAAGGTAAAGAGCTTTGAAATTTGTTTAATTTAGAATAGGGCAGGGAATTTTTGTTATTTTGGGGGTTTATTATTTTATTAGGGGGCTTAGAATAGGTGTAATTAGCTTAAAAATCTTGTAATCTTTTTTTTATTTTTTGTAATTTAGTGTTTGTTTGTTTTTGTAATTTAGTTTAGTTAATTTAATTGTATTTTTAGATAGATGTTTGTAGTTTATTAAATTTATTGATAGTGTAGGTGTATTTGTAACTTAGGTTAGGATTTATTTTACAGGTAATTGGGTAATTATTTTAACTAGGTAGATATTAAATAGTTAATAACTATTTAATATCTATTATACCTAGTTAAAATAATTAACTATTTACCTGTAAAATAAATATTAACCCTAACATAGCTACAATGTAATTATTAATTATATTGTAGCTATCTTAGGGTTTATTTTATAGGTAAGTATTTAGATTTAAATAGGAATATTTTAGTTTATAAATTAATTAGATTAATTTAATATAAATATAGTTAGGGGTGTTAGGGTTAGATAGAGTTAATATAGTTAATATAAATACTATAGTAACTATATTAACCCTAATATAATTAGGGTTAATATAGTTAATATATATATAATGTAATAACTATATTAACTATAATATACTTAGGGTTAATATAGATAATATAGCTGGCGGCGGGGTAGGTAGATTAAATTAGGGGTTAATCATTTTAATAGAGATGGCGGCGGTGTAAGGGGCTTACATTAGGGGTTAATAATTTTAATATAGATGGCGGCGGTGTTAGGGGCTCACTTTAGGGGGTTATAGATATAATATAGCTGGCGGCGGGGTACGGGAGCGGCGGTTTAGGGGTTAATAACTTTATTAGGTTGCGGCGGGGTAAAGGAGCGGCGGTTTAGGGGTTAATAGCTTTTTTATTGTTAGGCTAGTGAGGGGGGATAGCGGATAGAGGGTTAGACGTGTCGGGCTATGTTAGGGAGGCGTGTTAGACAGTGCGGGCTATGTTAGGGAGGCGTGTTAGACAGTGCGGGTGTTTTAGACTTTAGTCAGGTTTTATAGGCGCCGGCAGATTCTAACGTGCCGCAAGTCACTGGCGACGCCAGAAATTTGTACTTACGCAGATTTCTGGACATCGCTGGTTTGTGAGACTTACGGCACGTTAGCATCTGACGGCGACTTATATGGGATGGCTCGAGTTGCAAGCTGAAACTGCGGGCGACGCCGGTTCCCTCGCTTGCGCCGCAAACTGCGATCTATATCGGATCGCGCCCACAATGAGAAAAATTAGGTGAGAGGCCTGTATTATGTATCATTTTGCCTAAGGCCTTATGAGATTGACAACCACCTCTGAAAAAGATTCATTTACACAGGGTTCTGAAGCAAACAACTTCCCTACAGCCAGGAAACAGTTGTTAAATCAATGGATGTAACATGGTTCTTTAATCCCTTGACTGCCCATGTGAACTGCAATGTGTTGCAGGTCTTTCTGTCAGCTAATTAGTAAAAAAAAAATATTTATATATACTTCAATATTTTCACGATATATAAATAATTAAAAATAATTGTAATAAAAATTAAACTGGATTTTTTTTTTAAATGGCACATTCTCTCTGAATCATAAAAGTTTAATTTTGATTTGTCCGGTTAAAAAACCATGCATTTCAAAAGAGCTACGAATATGCTTTCATTCTTTATGTAAAATATATGCATGTGCAGTTGATTATGTTAAAGGAAGCACACTGCACAAAAATGTTATGTATAATATACAGGAAATTAAACGATTTAAGTGGTTAAAGAATGCGTGTGAATCTTTGCTGAACATTAAAATATGCTTCTTATATTGATGTCTATCAAAAAAGAAAAAAGAAACACATTTGAATACAAAAAGCATTCCTGACAGTAATTCATCATCAGGATATTTCAGGTATCACATTTCCAACATGAAGAAAAATGAGGTAATGTATTGTGTCAACACTTTTATGCTCTAAAGCAGTATAATTCAGCCAGATTAGTCAAGCATGATAAAAAAACTGCTGCAGGGAAAAAAACATTTCTGTGATGTCTATTGCATAGTTCTATTTTAATTGCACAAAGATGCAAACAGCTTAACGTCTGATATGATACACATGTAGGAAAAATGTATTGTAAATGTTATAAACCTCATTTTATGATTTGTTTTAGATCCCAGTATATATATTATATATTATTACAATATTCGTATAAGAAAGTACATTTAGTATCGATTAGGGGAAAACAATTATTTAAAGATGGGATGAGCTATTATAAAACCATCCTATAGGGACATAAAAGTGCAGAATAAAATGGTGTAATGTGTTCAATATTTTTTATAATGCTATTGCATGGCAAGGTGTTAAAAAATAGGCCTAGTTTCCATTGAGGTGGTACATTTTGGAAACTGGTGGTAAAACATTTTTCTCCATTAAAGTCTATGGAGAATTTCTATGTTACCACCAGTTTCCTAACTCTACTACCTCAATGGAAACTAGGCCATAGCCAGTCAACTCTATAACAGCAATGCATTACTTGGATCTGGATGAATACAACTAGTGAGCACATGACAAAAGGCATATGTGTGTAGCCACCAATCACCAGTTAGCTCCCAGTAATGCATTGATGCTTGTGAGCCTACTTACATATGCTTTTAAAAAAAGGATTCTAAAAGAAGGCAATAAGTTTACTAACAGAAGTAAATTAAAAATTCACGCTTTGAGGCCTACTTATCAAGCCGTCAACTGTGCTGCATTTGCCGGCACCAATACGCTTGCCTGACATCGCCTAACATCGCGGCCGCGGACCTGAATATGCTCTCCTTATTTATTAAAAAAGCTGTCAAAAAACCTGCACCAAGTACGGGGCGATGAGCAGCGGACTGTTGTTAACTAACAGTCATCGATCTCGCTGCTATTCGGCTTTTTCCCAGCTTTATTTATATCCTGTCACTAAGCACTGCCACTATACTAAAATGTTTAACCCCTATCCTGCCGCTCCCCGACCCCGCCGCAACTAAATAAAGTTATTAACCCCTATCACGCTGATCCTGGAGCCAACCGCAACACTAATAAAGTTATTAACCCCTATTCCACTGCTCCCCGACACCGCAGCAACTAACTAAATGTATTAACCCCTATCCCTCCGCTCCCAGAGCCCACCGCAACTAAATAAATGTATTAACCCCTAAACCCCTGGCCTCCCACATCACTACCACTTACTAAACCTATTAACCCCTAAACCGCCAGTCCGCCACATCGCCATAAACTAAATTAACCTATTAACCCCTAAACCTAACAACCCGCTAACTGTACATTAAAATTACATCATCCCTATCTTATAATGAATTTAAACTTACCTTTAGAATTAAATTAAACTATATTAAACTTTTAATTAACCTACCCTAACTATTATACTAAAATTACATTAAACTATATTAAACTATTAATTAATCTACCCTAACTGTTATACTAAAATTACATTAAACTATATTAAACTATTAATTAATCTACCCTAACTATTATACTAAAATTACAATAAACTATATTAATCTAATAATTAACCTACCCTAACTATTATACTACAATTACATTAAACTACAAATTAAATTAACTATATTATATATTTAAAAACCTAACCCTACTCAAATTATTTAAATCTACTATTAAAAATTACAAAGTTGCAAAAAACTAACAACTAAGTTACACAAAATAAAAAACACTAAGTTACACAAAATAAAATAAAATCTAATAGCCCTATGAAAATAAAAAAGCCCCCCAAAAAAATAAAAAAAACCCCTAGCCTACAATAAACTACCACCCACACAACCAACCCCCCAAATAAAAACCCATCTAAAAAAACTGAGCTCCCCATTGCCCTGAAAAGCGCATTTGGATGGACATTGCCCTTAAAAGGGCATTTAGCTCTTTTTCCTCCCAAAGTTCCTAACCTAAAATTAAAACCCACCCAATAAACCCTTAAAAAACCTAACATTAACCCCCGAAGATCCACTTACAGTTTTTGAAGACTGGACATCCATCCTCATCCAAGCGGCAGAAGTCCTCAGCGAAGCCGGCAGAAGTCTTCATCCAAGCGGTCAGAAGTCTTCATCCAGATGGCATCTTCTATCTTCATCCATCTGGCGCGGAGCGGCTCCATCTTCAAGACATCCGGCACGGAGCATCCTCTTCTTCCGACGTTTTCTGGAACAATGAAGTTTCCCTTTAAATTACGTCATCCAAGATGGCGTCCCTTAGATTCCGATTGGCTGATAGAATTCTATCACCCAATCAGAATTAAGGTTGAAAAAAATCCTATTGGCTGTTGCAATCAGTCAATAGGATTGAGCTTTCATCCTATTGGCTGATTGGATCAGCCAATAGGATGAAAGCTCAATCCTATTGGCTGATTGCAACAGCCAATAGGATTTTTTCAACCTTAATTCCGATTGGCTGATAGAATAGGGCTCTTATATTAGGTGTAATTAGTTTAAATATTTGATAATTTATTTTTTATTTTGTGTAATTTAGTGTTTTTTTTTTTAACAGTGTTTTTTATTTTGTGTAACTAAGTTGTTAGTTTTTTGTAACTTTGTAATTTTTAATTGTAGATTTAAATAACTTGAGTAGGGTTAGGTTTTTAAATATATAATATAGTTAATTTAATTTGTAGTTTAATGTAATTTTAGTATAATAGTTAGTGTAGATCAATTAGTAGTTTAATATAGTTTAATGTGATTTTAGTATAACAGTTAGGGTAGGTTAATTAATAGTTTAATATAGTTTAATTTAAATCTAAAGGTAAGTTTAAATTTATTATAAGATAGGGATGAGTTAATATTTAATGTAAAGCTAGCGGGTTGTTAGGTTTAGGGATTAATAGGTTAATTTAGTTTAGGTGTAATTGTTTTTATTTTAGATAATTTCTTTTGTTATTTTTTGTAATTTAGTGTTCTTTATTTGTGTAATTTACGGCTAGATTACGAGTTTTGCGTTATGAGGGGTGCGGTACTAACTTGCACGTTATTGTCACCGCTCACTTTCCTACAGCGCTGGAATTACAGATTTTCTGAAACCCGGCGTTAAAAGACAAGAAGTGAGTGTAGAGCAAAATTGTGCTCCATACCGCACTCCAATACCAGCGCTGCTTAAGTCAGCGGTGAGCTGGTTGTACATGCTTGTTCACGATTTCCCCATAGACATCAATGGGGAGAGCCGGCTGAGAAAAAGCAGCAACAAAGCAGCGTAAAGCTCAGTAACACAGCCCCATTGATTCCTATGGGGAAACACATTTTATGTTAACACCTAACACCCTAACATAAACCCAGAGTCTAAACACCCCTAATCTTACACTTATTAACCCCTAATCTGCTGCCCCTGACATCGCCGACACCTACATTATATTTATCAACCCCTAATCTGCAGCCCCCGACATCGCCGACACCTACATTATACTTATTAACCCCTAATCTGCCGACCCCCAATGTCCCCGCCACTATAATAACCATATTAACGCCTAAACCGCCGCACTCCCACCTCGCAAACACTAGTTAAATATTATTAACCCCTAATCTGCCGTCCCCAACGTCGCTGCCACTGTCTTAAATTTATTAACCCTTAAACCTAAGTCTAACCCTAACACCCCCTAATTTAAATATAATTAAAATAAATCTAAATACAACCTACAATTAATAACTAAATAATTCATATTTAAAACTAAATACTTACCTATAAAATAAACCCTAAGCTAGCTACAATATAACTAATCTTTACATTGTATTTAGCTTAGGGTTTATTTTTATTTTACAGGCAAGTTTGTATTTATTTTAACTAAGTAGAATAGTTATTAAATAGTTATTAACTATTTAATAATTACCTAGCTAAAATAAATACAAATTTACCTGTAAAATAAAACCTAACCTAAGTTACAGTAACACCTAACACTACACTACAATCCAATCAGCCAATAGAATGCAAGCTCAATCCTATTGGCTGATTGGATCAGCCAATAGGATCGAAGTTCAATCCTATTGGCTGATTGCATCAGCCAATAGGATTTTTTCAACCTTAATTCCGATTTAGATCTGAATCTAAGGGATGTCTTGGATGACATTCATTTAAAGGAACCTTTATTCGTCGTTAGTCATCGGAAAGAATAGGATGCTCCGCGTCGGATGTCTTGAAGATGGACCCGCTCAGCGCCGGATGGATGAAGATAGAAGATGCCGTCTGGATGAAGACTTCTGCCCGTCTGGAGGACCACTTCTCCCGGCTTGGATGAAGACTTCTCCCGGCTTTGTTGAGGATTTCTTGTCGCTTCGTTGAGGACTTCTCCCGGATTCGTTGAGGATGGATGTCGGATCTTCAAAACTGTAAGTGGATCTTTAGGGGTTAGTGTTAGGTTTTTTTAAGGGTTTATTGGGTGGGTTTTATTTTTAGGTTAGGGTTTGGGCCGCAATAGAGCTAAATGCCCTTTTAAGGGCAATGCCCATCCAAATGCCCTTTTCAGGGCAATGGGGAGCTTAGTTTTTTTTAGTTAGGGTTTTATTTGGGGGGTTGGTTGCGTGGGTGGTGGGTTTTACTGTTGGGGGGGTTGTTTGTATTTTTTTTTTTAGGTAAAAGAGCTGATTTCTTTGGGGCAATGCCCCGGAAAAGGCCCTTTTAAGGGCTATTGGTAGTTTAGTTTAGGCTAGGTTTTTTTTATTTTTATTTTGGGGGGGCTTTTTTTATTTTGATAGGGCTGTTAGATTAGGTGTAATTAATTTAAATATCTTGTAATTTGTTTTTATTTTGTGTAATTTAGTTTTTTTTTGTAATTTAGGTATTTGTATTTAATTTAGTTAATTGTATTTAATTTAGGTAATTCATTTAATTGTAGTGTAGTGTTAGGTGTTAGTGTAACTATTAGTTATATTGTAGCTAGCTTAGGGTTTATTTTACAGGTAAGTATTCAGTTTTAAATAGGAATTATTTAGGTAATGATATTAGGTTTTATTTAGATTTATTTTAATTATATTTAAGTTAGGGGGTATTAGGGTTAGGGTTAGACTTAGGTTTAGGGGTTAATAAATATAGTATAGTTGGGGGCGGCAGATTAGGGGGATAATAAATGTAGGTGGGTGGTGGCGATGTTAGGGGCGGCAGATTGGGGGGTTAATAATATTTAACCAATGTTTGCAAGGTGGGAGTGTGGCGGTTTAGGGGTTAATATGTTTATTCTAGTGGCGGCGATGTCAGGAGCGGCTTATTAGGGGTTAATAATTTTATTTTAGTGTTTGCAATGCGTGAGGGCCTCGGTTTAGGGGTTAATAGGTAGTTTATGGGTGTTAGTGTACTTTTAGCACTTTAGTTATGAGTTTTATGCTACAGCTCTGTAGTGTAAAACTCATAACTACTGACTTTAGAATGCGTTACAAATCTTGCGGGATAGGCTGTACCGCTCACTTTTTGGCCTAAAAAAAAAAGCTTGAAACACCGGCGCTATGGAAGTCCCATTGAAAATAGACTATACGCAAATTGCGTAAGTTGATTTGCGGTAAGGCCAAAAAAGTGTGCAGGACAGCTGTACCTACGCTGCTTTTTTACTCATAATGCAAGACTCGTAATCTAGCCGTTAGATTTTTTAATGTGTAATTTAATTTATTTAATTGATAGTTATTTTAATTTCAGTATAAAAGTAATGTTAGTTTAATTTATAGGTTAAACTTAGGTTTTTTTTAATTTCCCAGGTAAGTTTTTATTTATTTTACAATAGGGATCTTGTAATTTTAATATAAAGTTGGGGAGTTGTTAGGTTTAGGGGTTAATAGTTAATTTAGTTTTTTGTGATGTGAGGGGCTATCAATTTAGGGGTTAATAGGTTTATTTAGTGGCGGTGATTTGGGAGGCCAGAGGTTTAAGGGTTAATAACTTTATTTAGTGGCGGCGATGTCGGGGAGCGGCGGAATAGGGGTTAATATCTTTATTATAGTGTGGGCGATGTTGAGGTGCGGGGCAATAAGGGTTAATAATTTTATTATAGTGGTGACGATGTCGGGGAGCGGTTGAATAGGGGTTAATAACTTTCGTATAGTGTTTGGGATGCGGGAGGGCCTCGGTTTAAGGGTTAATAGGTAGTTAATGGGTATTAGTGTACTTTGTAACACTTTAGTTATGAGTTTTGTGTAACAGTTTTATGGCGCAAAACTCATAACTACTGGTCTCAGATTGCGGAACAGATCGTGTCGGTATAGGTTGGAATGCAAGCTTTTTAGCCTCACCGCAAAACTTGTAATGGCAGCGCTATGGAAATCCCATGCATAAACGTAATTTTTTTGAGTGCAGGATTGACATTGCATTACAGGCTAAAATGCTTGCGGTTTTTACGCTGAAATGGCCATTTTTTCAGCCTTAAAACCCGCAAAACTTGTAATCTAGGTGATAGACTTCTAAAGACATGTGCACACTCCGGTGCTTCTACAAGCCTATCTAGGCTTACTGTTCAACAACGGATACTACAAGAATGAAACAAATGTGATAAAATAAGTAAATTGGATTTAATATTTAATTGTATGCTCTTTAAATTTGAAATTTGTAGTTTTCTACTTTCATCAGAGAATCTGGAGTGCACTCAAAGGAATGCAGAGAACGGACCAGCCTACATGCAACACACAGTTACTGATATATACAGGAGCTTATTTATATCAGTCTCTAATTGGCCACAGCAAAGATAAGAACATAAACAACACTAGTAAAGAAGTTATTTAACCCCTTAACCACAGTGACATACCCTGTAATGGCTTCCAGTGCTACAGGAGCATGAGTCTCACTGCTGAGGGGTGCAGAAATAGCATAGTCTGACTGATGTCTGCAAGACTATTTTTCCCACAACCTTGAAAAGATAGCCAGTGTGCAGGGTACTACATACTTAAAGGGACATGATACTCAAATATTTACTTTGTTCCATCTTTAAAAGAATGTTTCAAAATATGTTACAATGCTTTGTCACTATGTGCCAGTGAGCAGTAGAGTCCCAGGACTCAGCTGTACACAATGATATGCTTCCTGTTAGTGTCACATTAAATTTAAGCAGCTCTTTATCATTTTACAGTAATTGATGCACTTTCATATAAACATATACTTTTTATGGACCATGTCACTTTAAGTCGCTGCAACTGACCCTGCAATATTCTCTACAACATTCTCTCTGAGATAACAGTTAATTTGGTCCTTATTGACCACAATTAAAGTAAAATAAACATATTAAAAAATATTCCCGAGGAGTGTATCACTGTACATATCTTGATTTGAAAAATCCAGCAAACTTTGCAAAATAATTCTATAACATATCTAACTAGCACTGTACATGTTTGCAAACAAGTCTAAATAGGCCGGATTCCACATCTTCAAAAGAAAATTATCACTGATTTGGCCAGTGAAATAGCAGACCTATTGGCTATGATGTAAGTGCATTGAAGTTACGATTAATACATTTTAATTTAGAAAGGTAGAATTTTCCCATTACACACATACTAGAAAATAAGCTTTGAGTAAAAGTTATCGTCTTTATTCAAAAACTGCCAACTCACAAAACTGGTGGTGAACAACTGATTCATCCCCAAGAGAATATATGGTATTTGAGTATATTCTGTTTGAATGGCGGGGGTTGATTTTGTAGGACATGAGCCCTTGAATAGCCTAGTAAAGTGTTTTTGGAATCCTTTGCTGTAGCCAAGAAAAGCTTTTCCTCAAATCCTCGAATACATATAAAGGTTTAGCATATAAAGGTTTAGCATATAAAAAACAATATGGACCAGAGATATGACCAATTATAAGGGCTTCTTTGATATTTGATAGTTAATATCTGGGGTCCGATATGCGGCGTACTTTTCGGCGCAAGCGAGGGAACCCGCGCCGCCCGTAGTTTCACCTCGCACATTGAATAGCCAATAGAATAATAGCTACTGTCATTCTACTGGCTATTCAAATCAGCCAATAGAATTAAAGTAGCTCTTATTATATTGGCTATTCAAATCAGCCAATAGAATTACAGTAGCTCTTATCCGATTGGCTGATTTGAATTTGAAGGCTCAAATCAGCCAATAGGAATTCAAGGGACGCCATTTTTAATCACGTACCTTGAATTCCTATTCAGTGTACGGCGGAGATCGTATGAAGAGGATCCTCCACGCTCCATGGCTCTGCGGTCTTCAGTTCCAGCGTTGCTGGTCTTCAGTTCCAGAGTCGACGGTCTTCAGCTCCGCGGTTATCGTTCTTCAACTCCTCCGCTCCACGCCGGCTGGTTCCTAGAAGAAGAAGAGGTCGCTGCTTGGAAGAAGACTTCACAGCCTGGAACATGACCTTCTCCGCCGGTCTTCAGGACAGGTAAGGACCACTTGGGGGTTAGACTTAGGTTTTTTTAAGGGGGGATCGGGTGGGTTTTAGAGTAGGGGTGTGTGGGTGGTGGGTTGTAATGGGGGGGATTGTTCTTTTTTTTACAGGTAAAAGAGCTGATTAGTTTGGGGCAATGCCCCGCAAAAGGCCCTTTTAAGGGCTGGTAATAGAGCTGATTACTTTTGTAATTTAGTTTAGGGTAGGGAAATTTTATTATTTTGGGGGGCTTTTTTATTTTATTAGAGGGCTTAGATTAGGTGTAATTAGCTTAAAATTCTTGTAATATTTTTTTATTTTTTGTAATTTAGTGTTTGTTTTTTTTGTAATATAGTTTAGTTTATTTAACTGAATTTTAGTTTAGATAATTGTAGTTTATTTAATTAATTTATTAAAAGTGTAGTGTTAGGTGTATTTGTAACTTAGGTTAGGATTTATTTTACAGGTAATTTTGTAATTATTTTAGGTAGGTAGCTATTAAATAGTTATTAACTATTTAATAGCTATTGTGCCTAGTTAAAATAAATACAAAGTTACCTGTAAAATAAATATAAACCCTAAAATAGCTACAATGTAATTATTAATTATATTGTAGCTATCTTAGGGTTTATTTTATAGGTAAGTATTTCGTTTTAAATAGGAATAATTTAGTTAATAATATTAATATTATTTAGATTTATTAAAATAATAATTAAGTTAGGGGGTGTTAGGGTTAGACTTAGGTTTAGGTGTTAATATATTTAATATACGTGGCGGCGGTGTAGGGGGATCAGATTAGGGGTTCATATATTTAAAATAGGTGGCGGCGGTGTAGGGGGATTAGATTAGGGGTTAATATATTTAATATAGGTGGCGGTGGTGTAGGGGGATCAGATTAGGGGTTAATATATTTAATATTGTTGGCGGCAGTGTATGGGGATTAGATTAGGGGTTAATATATTTAATATAGGTGGCGGCAGTGTAGGGGGGTCAGATTAGGGGGTAATACATATAACGTAGGTGGCGGCGGTGTAGGGGGGTCAGATTAGGGGGTAATATATTTAAAATAGGTGGCGGCGGGGTCTGGGAGCGGCGGTTTAGGGGTTAAACACTTTATTAGGTATTGCGGTGGGGGATTGCAGTTGACAGGTAGATAGACATTGTGCATGCGTTAGGTTTTATTTTGCAGGCATTTTAGGGAGTTACGGTGCTCCAATACTCAGTGTAAGGCTTGCTACGCCTGCATTTTGTGGCGAGGTGAAAATGGAGTAAGATTTCTCCATTTTCACCACGTAAGTCCTTACGCTGTATATTGGATACCAAACTGTGTGGGTTTTCTATGTCCGTCTATGGGGGGAAAAACTACGGACGAAGGCAGAAATATACGAGCGTAACTTCTATGTTACGCCGTATATGTGATAGCAAACACGCGCAAAATCTGGCATCGTCGGCTTCTGCGGGCGACGCTGCATATCGGTTGGGGCCCCTGATTAGAAGATTAAAATCTAGAGCATTGCACAAACTTCAAGGTTTTACATTTTCATTTGTATCAACTCTATTTTTCTTTCTTTTGTGAAATGCTAATGTTAGGTTTCTTCTGTAGATCACCTATAAATATTTGCTTAAATGGATATGAAACCCTAAATTTTTCTTTCATGATTTAATAGAGTATGTGATTTTCAACAACTTTCTAATTTACTTCCATTATCATTTTGTCTTCACTCTCTTGGTATCTTTTGTTGAAAAGCAGGGACGTAAGCTTAGGATCCAACCCATTTCTGGAGCACTATAAGGCAGCAGTTTTGCAAGAATGTTCTCCATTTACAAGATCACTAGATGGCAGCCCTATTTCCTGCCATGTAGTGCTCCAGATGCCTACCTAGGTATCTCTTCAACACAGACTATCATAGGAATGAAGAAAATTTGATAATAAAATTGTATGCTCTGTCTGATTCACAAAATAATTTTTTGGGGTTTCACATCCCTTTAATTCACCAAAAAATACTACCTTCTATAACTAACCTTCTTGTCTGCAAGACACATAAAAACAGTCTGTAAACTATACTATTATCATTTCCATTTTATGCACACTCAAACACACTACAAACACATACACTCAACAAACACACACTATACGCACACTACACACACTACACACACTACACACACACAAACAACATACACACACACTACATGCACACATACACACACACTACATACACACTACATACACACACACCAACACACTACACAGACACATACACTACATACACACACAACAAACACACACTATACGCACACTACACACACACTTCACACAGACAAACTACATACACACACACTACATGCACACTACATACACACACACCAACACACTACACACACATACACTACATACACACTACATACACACAAGCACACTACATACACACACACACACACACTATACACACACACACATTACATGCACACATACACTCACACACCGACACACTACACACACACATACACTACATGCACACATACACACTACATACACACACACACACACTATACACACACAAACACACTACATACACACATCATACACAAACACACTACACACACACAACATACACACCACACACACATGCACAAGTTTAGTATGAATTTTGCTATGACTGCTACCAATAACCAAATTAGCATCATATGCAAATATATGTTGTCGAACAGCTTTTTCAAAATGTTAACACTTTATTGGTTATAAGAAATGTATGCTCAGTTTTATAAAGTAGGCAATTCATTTAAGCTTTTCAATAGATACCATATTCCTGCAACTTCAGGATACCCAGCAAATTTAGAACCATCTACTAACCCTATATCCACTTCAAACTACAATTTTTATTCTCCTATGTACCCATATTGTTCACTTTTTTCTGCTTTCAATTGAAATCAGATTCCATAGAAGCATCCCTCAAAATCTGAATCTAAAAAACAAAAGCAAACAAAAAAAGTCTCCTCCTCCTAGACCTCTCATCTGCTTCTGCTGATCCTTCATAAAACTCTCCACTTCATTGTTCTTCAAAATTCTGCCCTCTCCCGGATATTCTCTGAAACATCTACTTGCTTCCTCAATATCTCATTGCTTGTACAATTTCTCCTCCTCTTCAGACAGATTTCCACAACACTTTGTTCATCACCTTTCTTTCTCATTATACAGATCCAATGGGAAACTTGATCCACTCTTTTGGCTTTTATTTATTGATGCTGATGACACACAAATCTATACAGGCCCTTCTGATATCACTCTTATGCTTATATATCTAGTCACTATTTGTTGCCTATTTTATAATTATACTCAAATTACCATTACTGACTTGAGCACTTGTCTAGGGACACCTAAAATATATATCATCTAGTTAACCCCTTAATGACCGAGGACGTGCAGGGTACGTCCTCAAAAAAAAAGGCAGTTAACGCCTGAGGACATACCCTGCACGTCCTCGGTGTGGAAAGCAGCTGGAAGCGATCCTGCTCGCTTCCAGCTGCTTTCCGGTTATTGCAGTGATGCCTCGATATGGAGGCATCCTGCAATAACCTTACATGGCCATCCGATGCAGAGAGAGCCACTCTGTGGCCCTCTCTGCACCGGACATCGATGGCCGGTATCGTTGGTGGGTGGGAGCCGACTTGGGAGGCGGGTGGGAGGCCATCGGTGTGCCGTGTGACGTCGAGGGGGGCGGGATCGGTGGCTGGACCATCAGGGGCACGCACGGACGTGCGCGTGTGCACAGAGGGTGGCGGGCGGGCGCCTGCACGGGGCAGGAGCGGGTGGGAACCGCTACACTACGGAAAATGAATAAAAAGCTAAAAGTTAAAAGTGGCATAAGCACAAAAAAAAAAAAGCACAAAAAGAGATTGTGGAGGGGTGGGGGGTTGGTTTTTGTGTGGGGGGAAGCTACACTACAGAAAAGTTAAAAAAATGTAAAACAAAAACATTTTTTCTTCTAAACTGGGTACTGGCAGACAGCTGCCAGTACCCAAGACGGCGCCCATTAAGTTAGAGTGGGAGGGTTATAGGGCTGTTTGGGGGGGATCAGTGAGGTTGGGGGCTAAGGGGGGATAGTACACAGCAGCATATGTAAATATGCTTTTTAAAAAACACCAAAAAAAACAAATATAGCTTTTATTTTAGTACTGGCAGACTTTCTGCCAGTACTTAAGATGGCGGGGACAATTGTGGGGTGGGGGAGGGAAGAGAGCTGTTTGGGAGGGATCAGGGGGTCTGATGTTTCAGGTGGGAGGCTGAGATCTACACTAAATCTAATATTAACCCTGCAAGCTCCCTACAAGCTACCTAATTAACCCCTTCACTGCTAGCCATAATACACGTGTGATGCGCAGCGGCATTTAGCGGCCTTCAAAATACCAAAAAGCAATGCCAAAGCCATATATGTTTGCTATTTCTGAACAAAGGGGATCCCAGAGAAGCATTTACAACCATTTGTGCCATAACTGCACAAGCTGTTTGTAAATGATTTCAGTGAGAAACCTAAAATTGTGAAAAATTTAACGTTTTTTTTAATTTGATCGCATTTGGCGGTGAAATGGTGGCATGAAATATAACAAAATGGGCCTAGATCAATACTTTGGGTTGTCTACTAAAAAAAAATATATACATGTCAAGGGATATTCAGGGATTCCTGAAAGATATCAGTGTTCTAATGCAGTGTTTTTCAACCAGTGTGCTGTGGCACACTAGTGTGCCGTGAGAGATCCTCAGGTGTGCCACGGCAGACTGACAACAGTGTGACATATTTTTAAACTCTGCTTGTTTTTTACTCCCAGTGCAGGGGTAGTTTGTAGGAGGCATGGCATAACAGCACAATACATACAGTATGTGTGTGTTTGTGTGTATGTGTATATATATATGCTGTATTAGGCTACAATGTGTGATTTTTTTAACATTTTGGGATGGTGGTGTGCCACAGGATTTTTTAATGTAAAAAAGTGTGCCACGGCAAAAAAAAGGTTAAAAATCACTGTTCTAATGTAACTAGCGCTAATTTTGAAAAAAAAAATGGTTTGGAAATAGCAAAGTGCTACTTGTATTTATTGCCCTATACCTTGCAAAAAAAACAAAGAACATGTAAACATTGGGTATTTCTAAACTCAGGACAATATTTAGAAACTATTTAGCATAGGTGTTTTTTGGTGGTTGTAGATATGTAACAGATTTTGGGGGTCAAAGTTAGAAAAAGTGGGTGTTTTTTCAATTTTTCCTCATATTTTATAAAAAATTTTTATAGTAAATTATAAGACATGATGAAAATAATGGTATCTTTAGAAAGTCCATTTAATGGCGAGAAAAACGGTATATAATATGTGTGGGTACAGTAAATGAGTAAGAGGAAAATTACAGCTAAACACAAACACCGCAAAAATGTAGCCTTGGTCCCAAACGGACAGAAAATGGAAAAGTGCTGTGGTCATTAAGGGGTTAAAGGGACATTGAAAACAAAATACATATCTCTGCCATTTTGGAACCTAGGTTACACTGCTGGTATTTGATGGAGAGTTGCTGCACATGTCAGCACTGGAATGCAATGAAATCTAGTTTTTAATATTGTGGCACACATGACTAGAGGGTGGAGGGCAATAATCTAAATACTATGCTAATAAAATATAAAATTGTATGTCCCTTTAAGCACTTTTAAATGTTTTATTTTGATATTGAAATCAACTGATCTGATCTCCAAATGCTTTCTAAGCCATATCAGTACTACTTCCCTCACCTACCTCACAGACTTCTTCTTTGCCGCTCCTACTCTCTGGAATTTTCTACCACACTTCATCAGACAGTCTCCAACCTTGTGTAGTTTTAGGTGCTTTTTGAAAACCTATTTAGAAAAGCTTATAGTCTCTGCTCTGAAAGTCACAAATCCCAGCACTCAGTTACCATAGGAAATGTAGAGCAGCGGGAGTTAAAAGTCCAAAGCTTTATTGATCCAAAATTACATTAAAACAAAAAAATAGAAGACAAATCAAAGGGGACCTTGTACCCTCCACATCAGATATATTTCATGCCTCTAGGGCACTTGGTCACTGATAGTTGTGAGGGTCCAGGATCACATATTATATAACAATAGTCTCTGCTCTGATAGCTTCTCTTTATCCTAACAAAATAACTCACTAACTGCAACTACAATCTACCCCACAAGCTACCCCAAGCCGTATGTCTTATAACCCTTAAACCTGTAGATAGTGAGGGCATCTAACAGGCATGACCTCCTCCTGTATTATTTTTTTGTTTTTGTTTGTTTATTCTGTTTTATGTATCTGTATTTGTACTATGAAACATAGGCATTATATCCCCATACTTATGTATCCATTACTAAGGAACATGCCGGCACTTTGCAAATAAACAATAATAACAACAGGAATTGAATATGTGTGTGCAGTCACATCTACAACTGATTCATTTTTTTCTGTTTCAGAAATAGCTCACTTCATTGCAAAAACCCTGCATGAAAAATAATTGTTTTAAAAGTTTTTGAAACTGCTGTTTGTTAGAAAAGTATGGATTGTTTTGAAGGACCAGGGCAATCCCTTGACAAGCCTCTAAAATATTGGTTACTTTACTTCCTTTGTAGTGGCCAATCAGAGACAGATATAAATGAGATCCTGTATATATCAAGCAATCACTGTGCAATATGTAGGAGTGTCAGGGTTCTGCATTCCATTCCACAGATTGTCACGGGGAGTGGAAATGTTACAATATTGAAAGTTAAATTACAGAGAAATTAGGCTAATTAAATAATGAGAGTGTATTGCAAGGTTGTATAATTATCCATAAGTAAACCTTATGTGAGGCATGAAATGTCAAGTTTACTGTCCCTTAATCTGCAAAATATTGTGAAAAATCTGCCATTCTTCAACTATGAAATGTCAAATGCATCATTCAGTTTCTAATGTCCAGAACTGACTATTGTAAAAACAGGTGTCTTCCTCACCCAACTCTCCCCTGCAATCTATCCTCAAGTCTTCGGCTGGTCTTTTCACATAGAGGGAGATGATGAGCTACAGTTGTGGGGGCTAAGTTAAAAAATGATATGGATCAGTACTTGAGTACCCCCAACAGGCCAGGTTTTCCCAATAGCAGAAATAGAACTAGAGCACAGGTGAACTAATCAGCTGATCAGTAACCATAGTTACTAACCTATGCTCACCCATCAGCTGATTATTGCACCTGTGCTCTAGTTCAGCTATAATGAAAATCTGACCTGTTATGGATACTTGAGGACCGCGGTTGAGAAACACTGATGTGAATGATGTGATGAGGAATGATGTGCTAGAATTGTGCAATAACTAATGTGATGACATAAATGTCTAGCAGAGAAGAAGAGAGGCTATAGGCTAGTGAGAAGAGAGAGGCACAGCAGCTTATACAAATAAAGGAAGCTGGCTTAGAGAGAAGGGGCTATGATATACAAGAAAGCTCTGCCAGTGAATTTGCTTATATGAAATGGATCAATGGAACATAAAGAGATAGAAATCGAGGGTGGACATATTTATTAATCATTATGTTTTATAAATGCTATTTTTTTACAAACACTAACTCTCTAACTTTTTCATCTGTTTGTATGCACATAATATGAATCTGAAACACATAAACTTACGCAACGACACACATACAGAGTCATTAAAACGTCTGTAGAAACAGATAGATTAAAACAAATACACAAAGATTGTTGCACACAAAAACACTGACAAAGATTCCAATAAGAAGAATCTAAACACAACCAGAAGCAGATACAAACAGACCAATCAAAATATTACACATACAAAGTGTGGGAACAGAATGTGGACATCTACAGTTGTGAATTCTAGGTGTATAAGTGACCTTGCTAAATCTCCCAAAGGGCTCAACTAGATGATTTCAAACTGTGGCAGGTCATTATTTTATTAAATCACTTGGTTTATAAGGCAATAAACTTATCTGATCGTGGGCCCCCATGCTCCTGATAATTAGTTTATTTGCTCATACTTAACTGACAATTAAAACAAAATAAAAATAATACAAAGCTGATATACAGAGCTTTTACTGGAGCCATATTTGTTAACATGATATTTATGGCAGCACCAGGAAAATATACATTGAGTAGTTTTCTCTTACTGGAGATTTGTACTTTGATTACAAAACCATTGAAAATGTAATGAAAACTTAATCTGATTCGGTAATTCCCTTATTTGTTTTCCTGAGGCACTTCTGAGAAATGACTATTTATACCAGTAGATGAAACATTACAACAATTCCATAAAATGTGAATATTTTATAAGATTTTGCATCATAAAACATAAATTAATTAAAATATATTGATATCAGAAATGTTTTATAGTTATTAAAGTTCAATTTGAGATATTTATTAAATATATGCTGTAAACAGTATTTCGTATGGCATTATGTAATATTTTGTAGTTAAATAGTTTCCATTCAAGATACTGACGAGTAATTGTTCATTCTTTTCTATAATCTATTTTCCTTTTATCATAAGGGGTTAATTACAGTCTATTGTTAGATAATTATCAGCATGCTAATGGCTGCTTCAATGTCAATTTGATCACAATCAACCACTTTATTCAGCAGCACTTTTCATTATTGTTTCAGTGATTAATGGCCCTATATTTAATGTTATGTTTTTCTCATCATAATCCAGATTCTTGATACTTAAAGGGACATAATACTCATATGCTAAATCACTTGAAACTGATGCAGTATAACTGTAAAAAGCTGACTAGAAAATATCACCTCAGTATCTCTATGTAAAAAAGGAAGATATTTTACCTCACAATTTCCTCAGCTCAGCAGAGTAAGTTCTGTGTAAAAAGTTATACTCAGCTGCTGCCCAGCTGCAGGTAAAAAAAATAAAAAAAAATGAAGAAATGAACAGCAGCCAATCAGCAGTGCTGAGGTCATGAACTCTTTTACTGTGATCTCATGAGATTTCACTTAACTCTCATGAGATTTCATTGTAAACTTCCTTACACTGAATAGGGAAATAAGATAAGTGTGTACGAGGCTCAACCCCTTAGCTGTCCCGGGAAAGACATACTGATTTGCTGCTTAGAAGTTCTTTACAATGGGATGTGGCTACTGAGGAACTTTTGAGGTAAAATATCTTTCTTTTTTTACGTAGAGATATTCAGGTGATATTTTCTAGTCAGCTTTTTACAGCTATGCTGCATCACTTTCAAGTGTTTCAACATCTGGGTATTATGGCCCTTTAATGACACATTTATGGGGCCATATTTCACTTTCAAATTCAACAGCTAAAAGGAATTGATAAACCCAGAACAAAACTTTTCGGCTTATTACCAAGTACCCCAAAAGCTTACAAATGGTTTACATTGGTTTTGCATGTAAAAAAACAATGAAATGACACCCCCCCCCTTGCCATGCTGGATGACAATGTCACATGTCACAAAAATGGCAAGATTACAGTTGTAGTGTAAAATTGTGTTTCCGCAAAGCCGTAAATTGTGCTGGCGAGATTTTGCTAAAGTGATCCTTGCGCATGGTGTTTTTTCGTGGAATTGAAAGTAGAAACATCACTTTCTTGTGCCATTTATGGGTTAGTGTATATTATCACAATGGTATTTTCTATGATATTGTGTTCTTGCTACCCCAAACAAGCACTCAAAGGGCTGCTTGGGCTGAAACATCATTAATTTAGGGGATTATCTGGCAGCATCGAAAATAAGCTTTCGCTGCTTTCAGACTCCCATTGATTCCTATGACATCTGCAGCCTCCAGGGGGGCAGATTGAAAACCAGGTACGCTGGGCCGGAATAGCGCTGGGCCGGAATAGCCGCGAGCGTACCGATTAACTATTTGATAACTTTTAAAAAGTGTACATCTGTAATGACGTAAGCATCAATCTGTGTCGGATTGAGACTGGCAGATCGTATGTTACGTCACAAATTTCAACTTTGCCGGTCTGTAGGCTTTGATAACTAGGTCAGATCAAGCTCGCAACAATTATGCTGTGGAATTCCAGCGTATTTGCGATTGAGGGCTTAATAGATATCCCTCTATAAGTCAAATTAAGTTCCAGCAGTAATGTAAAAAATCAATGTACTTGCCAGTCTACTTGTATAAGCTGATAACCTTAGCAATATATTTTTCCTGACTATAAAAAAAACATGCCCCTATTATGAAGGCAAATATTTAAAAAAAGGCACTGATCACTCTTACGGCTAGATTTAGAGTTTTGTCGGTAACGACCCGCGTAGCTAACGCTGGCTTTTTTCTGGCCGCACCTTAAAAATAATTCTGGTATTGAGAGTCCACAGAAAGGCTGCGTTAGGCTCCAAAAAAGGAGCATAGAGCATATTTAACGCAACTTCAACTCTCGATACCAGAGTCGCTTACAGACGCGGCCAGCCTCAAAAACGTGCTCGTGCACGATTCCCCCATAGGAAACAATGGGGCTGTTTGAGCTGAAAAAAAACCTAACACCTGCAAAAAAGCCGCGTTCAGCTCCTAACGCAGCCCCATGGTTTTCTATGGGGAAACACTTCCTACGTCTGCACCTAACACTCTAACTTGTACCCCGAGTCTAAACACCCCTAACCTTACACTTATTAACCCCTATTCTGCTGCCCCGCTATCGCTGACCCCTGCATATTATTATTAACCCCTAATCTGCCGCTCCGTAAACCGCCGCTACTTACATTATCCCTATGTACCCCTAATCTGCTGTCCCTAACACCGCCGACCCCTATATTATATTTATTAACCCCTAATCTGCCCCCCACAACGTCGCCTCCACCTGCCTACACTTATTAACCCCTAATCTGCCGAGCGGACCGCACCGCTATTATTATAAAGTTATTAACCCCTAATCCGCCTCACTAACCCTATAATAAATAGTATTAACCCCTACTCTGCCCTCCCTAACATCCATGACACCTAACTTCAATTATGAACCCCTAATCTGCCGACTGGAGCTCACCGCTATTCTAATAAATGTATTAACCCCTAAAGCTAAGTCTAACCCTAACACTAACACCCCCCTAAGTTAAATATAATTTTAATCTAACGGAATTAATCAACTCTTATTAAATAAATTATTCCTATTTAAAGCTAAATACTTACCTGTAAAATAAATCCTAATATAGCTACAATATAAATTATAATTATATTATAGCTATTTTAGGATTAATATTTATTTTACAGGTAACTTTGTATTTATTTTAACCAGGTACAATAGCTATTAAATAGTTAAGAACTATTTAATAGCTAAATAGTTAAAATAATTACAAATTTACCTGTAAAATAAATCCTAACCTAAGTTACAATTAAACCTAACACTACACTATCAATAAATTAATTAAATAAAATACCTATAATTATCTACAATTAAACCTAACACTACACTATCAATAAATAAATTAAATACAATTCCTACAAATAAATACAATGAAATAAACTAACTAAAGTACAAAAAATAAAAAAGAACTAAGTTACAAAAAATAAAAAAATATTTACAAACATTAGAATTATATTACAACAATTTTAAACTAATTACACCTACTCTAAGCCCCCTAATAAAATAACAAAGCCCCCCAAAATAAAAAAATGCCCTACCCTATTCTAAATTACTAAAGTTCAAAGCTCTTTTACCTTACCAGCCCTGAACAGGGCCCTTTGCGGGGCATGCCCCAAGAAGTTCAGCTCTTTTGCCTGTAAAAAAAACATACAATACCCCCCCCCCAACATTACAACCCACCACCCACATACCCCTAATCTAACCCAAACCCCCCTTAAATAAACCTAACACTAAGCCCCTGAAGATCTCCCTACCTTGAGTCGTCTTCACCCAGCCGAGCCAAATTCTTCATCCAAGCGGAGCAAGAAGAGGTCCTCCATCCGGTAGAAGTCTTCATCCAAGCGGGGCAGAAGAGGTCTTCCATCCGATTGAAGTCTTCATCCAAGAGGCATCTTCTATCGTCATCCATCCGGAGCGGAGCGGCAGCATCCTGAATACCTCCGACGCGGAACATCCATCCTGGCCGACGACTGAACGACGAATGATGGTTCCTTTAAATGACGTCATCCAAGATGGCGTCCCTTGAATAGAATCCTATCAGCCAATCGGAATTCGAGGGACGCCATCTTGGATGACGGCATTTAAAGGAACCGTCATTCGTCGTTCAGTCGTCGGCCAGGAAGGATGTTCCGCATCGGAGGTCTTCAGGATGCTGCCGCTCCGCTCCGGATGGATGACGATATAAGATGCCTCTTGGATGAAGACTTCAATCGGATGGAAGACCTCTTCTGCCCCACTTGGATGAAGACTTCTACCAGATGGAGGACCTCTTCTTGCTCCGCTTGGATGAAGAATTTGGCTCAGCTGGGTGAAGACGACTCAAGGTAGGTAGATCTTCAGGGGCTTAATGTTAGGTTTATTTAAGGGGGGTTTGGGTTCGATTAGGGGTATGTGGGTGGTGGGTTGTAATGTTGGGGGGGGGTATTGTATGTTTTCTTTTACAGGCAAAAGAGCTGAACTTCTTGGGGCATGCCCCGCAAAGGGCCCTGTTCAGGGCTGGTAAGGTAAAAGAGCTTTGAACTTTAGTAATTTAGAATAGGGTAGGGCATTTTTTTATTTTGGGGGGCTTTGTTATTTTATTAGGGGGCTTAGAGTAGGTGTAATTAGTTTAAAATTGTTGTAATATATTTCTAATGTTTGTAAATATTTTTTTTATTTTTTGTAACTTAGTTCTTTTTTATTTTTTGTACTTTAGTTAGTTTATTTCATTGTATTTATTTGTAGGAATTGTATTTAATTTATTTATTGATAGTGTAGTGTTAGGTTTAATTGTAGATAATTATAGGTATTTTATTTAATTAATTTATTGATAGTGTAGTGTTAGGTTTAATTGTAACTTAGGTTAGGATTTATTTTACAGGTAAATTTGTAATTATTTTAACTATTTTAGCTATTAAATAGTTCTTAACTATTTAATAGCTATTGTACCTGGTTAAAATAAATACAAAGTTACCTGTAAAATAAATATTAATTCTAAAATAGCTATAATATAATTATAATTTATATTGTAGCTATATTAGGATTTATTTTACAGGTAAGTATTTAGCTTTAAATAGGAATAATTTATTTAATAAGAGTTAATTAATTTCGTTAGATTAAAATTATATTTAACTTAGGGGGGTGTTAGTGTTAGGGTTAGACTTAGCTTTAGGGGTTAATAAATTTATTAGAATAGCGGTGAGCTCCAGTCGGCAGATTAGGGGTTAATAATTGAAGTTAGGTGTCGGCGATGTTAGGGAGGGCAGATTAGGGTTTAATACTATTTATTATAGGGTTAGTGAGGCGGATTAGGGGTTATAAAATATAATATAGGGGTCGGCGGTGTTAGGGGCAGCAGATTAGGGGTACATAGCTATAATGTAGGTGGCGGCTCTTTGCAGTCGGCAGATTAGGGGTTAATTATTGTAGGTAGCTGGCTGCGACATTGTGGGGGCAGGTTAGGGGTTAATAAATATAATATAGGGGTCGGCGGTGTTAGGGGCAGCAGATTAGGGGTACATAAGTATAACGTAGGTGGCGGTCGGCAGATTAGGGGTTAAAAAAATTTAATCGAGTGTCGGCGATGTGGGGGGGGGCCTCGGTTTAGGGGTACATAGGTAGTTTATGGGTGTTAGTGTACTTTAGAGCACAGTAGTTAAGAGCTTTATAAACCGCCGTTAGCCCAGAAAGCTCTTAACTACTGACTTTTTTCTTCGGCTGGAGTTTTGTCGTTAGATTTCTAACGCTCACTTCAGACACGACTCTAAATACCGGAGTTAGAAAGATCCCATTGAAAAGATAGGATACGCAATTGACGTAAGGGGATCTGCGGTATGGAAAAGTCCCAGCTGAAAAGTGAACGTTAGACCCTTTTTTGAATGACTCCAAATACCGGCGGTAGCCTAAAACCAGCGTTAGGAGCCTCTAACGCTGGTTTTCACGGCTACCGCTAAACTCCAAATCTAGGCCTTAGGTTTTTAAATATTAATTTAAGAAAGATCACATATGAGCCTATAATGGGGAAGAGGGAATGCTTCCTTATAAATTTAGCTTTTTCTGCAACAAAATGTAGAAAATAATATATATTTCATTTGCAGATGAAACACAGAAGTTCTCTTAACAATATGGAAGCTCAACTCTGAAGATTAGGCCTACAAAACTAAATTACTTCATGATTAATTGTCCATAGGTAATTAACTGACATTGATGAAAAAAATGCCAGCACACTTATCACTGAATGCTTCTCAGGAGGATTATGACAGTCTTTTCATTATATGGTGCTCAAATATTTAATCGCTGATGATACATGCATTCAGTTATGCAATGCTATTCAAGGGAAAAGTCTATTTTCTGCTTCTTATGTGCAGTAATTAAAATAAAGTTCATTGATATGTGATGCTATAATAAATCCAACAGAAGTGCAAACAAGATTATAACTTAATGCCTTTGACTGGAACATGGCAAACAAACTGGTAAATGTTTTGGTGTCACATGAGCTTTAAGTATTATGTGTGTAAAAGGAAATGAAATTAATCATTGCATGGATTGTTAAGGCACAGATAGGGTTCTTCTGATGTAAACAGCCCTCTGGAGCCATTTAAACTGTCTCCTGTTTAAGTTTGTACAAGGATCATGGCATGTGTATGTGGGGTGACCATTAATCATTAACATACTGTTATATTTTTTTCATAAAATTATGCTTTGAAAACCATGTGGTCAGTGTAAAGCAAGAAAATGTGCCTTAAAACAGAGTAAAATCATGTCAAATATGTATTTAATTGTTACAAGGTAGCTGCTAGCATACACCTTCTTGTTCCTAAGGTCTGTTAAGATCTTATGTGGTCACTTTGTGCTTTTATGTATATCTTATATATGTAAAATAAGATAAAGGATTATATCTGTTATGGGCTAAAAATAACTAAGGTGACATGCAAAGCAATTGATAATTCAACTGTTTTGTTTGCCTATGTACAAATGCATACCTCCCAGGATTCTCTAGCTAGCCTGGGGTGGAGTTTAGTTTACACATGTCAGGACGGGGTTAGAGGCATAACTACATGGGTCTTAGAGGTATAAAAAAAGTCCAAGCCACCACTTCCAGGGGACCGCTCTAGGCCCTGCAATCAGTTGTGGTGTCATATCTGGTTCCTCTGTTTGCACCCCCACAGCAAACCAGGCTCACAGTTTAAGGAAAGTATAGGAATTTGCCTGTACAATATGGGGGCAGCATTTCCAAGATTTCTGTGCAGAAAAGAAATGTCACCATATTTGTATAGGAAGGTTGTGTGTATCTTCTGGGACAGACTAACCAAGTATGCACCAGCTCCTTGTGGTCACTGTTCAGCTTCTAATTATTGCAAACAGCCACAAAGGGCATTATTAATATGGGGTCCCAAACACACCATTTGTCCTAGCGCCACCACCAGTGATATCTAGTTACTCCCCTGGTTTAGGGGGGATGGTGTTGTGGGCAAAACTGAAGTAATCCTGGTTCATGGCAAACTAAGCATGTCGGGATAGTAGAAGAAACCTATAAAACTGGGGTTATTCTGCATGACTGTTGGGAGCTACCCTGTAAATACTACTATGCACTTGTGTTTAACTCAGATATTATGTAGTAAAGCTAAACCAAAAGTATAAAGTAAATAATATGTGCAGTAGAACATGCAACCAGCAATGGAAGACAAGTTAGCTGTAGACTAGATACTTACAAAACAAAGTATATGATAAAATGTAGTTTTTACACTACCTGCTGTGAAACTGTATGCAATGAAATTCCACTCAGGAGATGCAAACTTTGTAACTCTTATATTGAATACAGCTAGTGATTAACAGGATCATCTGACTGCTTCTTCTGATTGGCACACCATCTTTTCCCTGCTCAGGATCAACAGTTTTCTTAAGCTACAAAGAAGTATTTTAACTATGTGTTTAACCCCTTAGGAGGTTCCACAGTGAGTAGTGAAAAAAATTACATGATCTAACAAGTTAGAGCATTTCATTTTTCTACTACAATCTCCCTTTAGACTGCAACAATTTAATCTCATCTTGCTAAAAAAGTGGAATCAGCAGGATCATACAGAGGAATTCAGACAGCAAGAGATAAACATCTAGTATAATTATCAATAATCACTTGGCAGCTAACAGGATCATATACATCTATCTTGGCATATGAGCATAAATGTTATAATGATAAGTCAAGACGGATCTGGAGATCATACATGGAAATGATAATCACACCCAGTGATCAGGAAACCACAATGTGATTGGTACTCTACAGAACAAATTAACGTATATAAACTTTAAGTTTATGAGAAAATAGTCACAATATACGTTAGTACTGACTGATTTTAGTATAGTGATGCAGAAAAACATTATAGACAGAACAAGCTTAAAATAAGTATGCTAAACAATTTACAACTTTAAAAACAAATGAAGAAATAATTAGCTAGAAAAGACTCAGGATAAAATGTAATTATTTTGGCTAGATTACGAGTATAATACTATTGTTAGTGCAATGAGAGTAAACAAGATTGCAGTGTTTTTTATGCTCTAATCCATATTACAATCGGCGCTCTGTTTAAATTACTGCAAATTAGTTTGCGCAAACTCGTGGTAATTTATGCTCCCCATATTTTCTATAGGTGGTGCTAAGCGGCAATGTGCGCTTGTATTACAAGTTGAAAGTCAATGTGATCACTCTAACGCAATTTTATTTAAGGCTTAAACTTTTTGCGCAGTCTGAAAGTTCACGTAAAGAGTTTGGGCAGAGGAAACAGTTGCACTAAACTAATCTATTAACCCCTAAAGTGTCACACCCCCACTTCACAAGCTACCCCACTACATTATTAACCTTTAAACTGCCACCACCTCCACTAGAAAGTACCCCACTACACTATTAAACCTATACTGCCACAACCCCATCAGAAAATACCCCACTACACTATTAACCACTAAACCATCACAACCCCTACCAGAAAGTACCCCACTACACTATTAACCCTAAAACGCCACAGCCCCATCACAAAAATACCCCACTACACTATTAATGCCTAAACTGCCACAACCCCATCGCAAAATACCCCTCTTCACTATTAAAGTAAAGGTCAATTTTGATGAATAAGTGCCCTGTTTTTAATAATCCTATTAAAAACAAGGGCACTTTAATTCATCAAAATTGACATTTCAAGCGTTTTCTTCAAAAACGCACCTTTTAATCCTGAAAGCTGCTCCATTGATTCCCCCGGCCATCTGAAGCCTCTACTTCCGTCAGAAATGACGAATCCGGCTTCCTCCAATCACAGAGTCCCCCCAGGGGATCATGGCCTGAAGGAACGGCATGATTGGATGAAGCCGGATTCTTCATTTTGGACCTGCAAAGAGGACTTGCGATGGGTGGAGGAAGTGCTGCGGCAACTCTCAGGATTAAAAGGTAAGTTTTTGAAAAAAAATGCTAGAAATGTCAATTTGGATGAAAAAAATGTGGGATGCAAAATAGTGTACACTTGGAAAAACTAAAATCGAACCAACACTATTAAAATAAAAAACAAAAGCCTCAGCTCACAAGTAGTGTATGTGGCTTGCTTTGCAAAAATACAAATATACAGATATGCAAAAATAATGAAAAAATGGGTATATGTGAAATATGAAAAAAGAGCAAAAGTGAAAAATTTAAATAAAAATAAAAATAGAGGATTGTGAAAAAATGATGCCCACCTTACGTCACGCCACGTCGGCACCTGGCATTTTGTGCAAACAATTGTTTGTATTTGTATTCTACTACTTGGTAAATATACCAATAGGCAACTTTGAGGCACATATTGTCCCCAGTGGATGTGCTGTGACTCTGGAAAGCCTAGGTATTAGACCGCACTTTTGAATAATCTGTCATTAGAGCTGATACTGCTTATTGAAGAGGATACTGCCTATTGGATACAGCATCTATACAGAGACGGTGTATACTCGTGATGGGATTGAACACTGACTACAACAGGAACAAGGGGTTACATCTTTAACCTATAAATCTATGCATGCACGGTACCTTACCTCATTTGATTGAGGGCTCTTTTGTGAGTACCCAACTGTATGGGATATTTGTTGTTATGTGAACTTTTATCTGGATTGTATTAAAATTCATAGCACTATGAGAAGTGCTTTTGTGCGCTTGTTTTTTTTAGATTATATATACCTGTATATATATATATATATATATATACACACATATATATATACACACATATATATATATATATATATATATATATACATATATACAGGGGTGGAAAAATATCACTATGGTTTAGTAGTCAGTGGTTAAAAGCTACTATCCCAGAGGAAATAAGCTACTAGTCCACTCAGTGGTAAAAGTCAAATTTCTAAGTCATCTACTGAGATTTATAAGTAGTCCATATATATATATATATATATATATATATATATATATATATATATATATATATATATATACACAGCTATAGATATATACAGATGTATATATATAGGAATATGTGGTGAGGAATAAACGAATGTCCCAAAGGTGTAAGTCCATTAATTTATTGGAGCCTTAAAGAACAGTAAGGTGCTTCCTATTGTCTGACGTATTTTGCACATGTGTACATGCGCTTCATCTATTTTAAAATACTAAGAACATATTCCCCTATGTAAAGAACATTGGAAAGTGAAATATTTACAGTAAATACATAGTTAAATATTTTATTAAAAATTAATATTGCATAAATATGATTTTACATGTTTTCATCTACTATAAGAATGACTATGCATGTTTTTTGTGATGGCCAAAATGAAAAGAATGATCATGCATGTTTTTTGTAATGGCTCATGACATGATCTAAGAATTGCTTAGAATAACAGCAAATGCAATTATAAGGCGGTACCTTAGCCAAAATAGACCCATTTGAAGCAGGCTGTTTGTAACATATAGCCTCATAGTGTAATGTGTGTAAATAATAATGATAAAATGTTATATATATATATATTTTTTTTTAAATAAAGCTTTTCCACTTAGATAAGTGGGATTCGGGAAACCGGAGCACAGCCTGGAGTCTGCGAACATGTATATTTTGTAGTCAAGTTTTGAATTAGGGGTGTAAATGAATGTGTAATAGTGCTTCTAAAAATGGAATCATTACCTTTTAAGAAATAAGCGTCTGCATTTTGGGAAACATAGAAGAGTAGAACTATGTTCTTGTGATTAAACAAATGGTTAATATATATATATAATACATGCTGTATAAATTAAGGTTTCTGTGAAGCACATAGGTAACAATGTGATGTGTTTTGGAGAAAATATCCCTTTAAGAAAATGTATATCAATCAAGTAGGATGGGCCTAAACAATACAAAAGCACGAAAGGAATAGCAAAGATGTGAGCCCTGACGAAGCCCCAGTATGATATACACAAAGGGGGTGAAACGCATATATTGTTGGCAGTACTATAAATAATTGATCTCCACTTTTGCTGCAGGCGTTAAGTTCTTTGAGAGTAACAGAACATACCTGGAACAGCCTAACAAGCCGAGTTTGATGAAGGCAGGGCTTTCCAGCAAATAACTTTTCTGCTTTCCTGACTTGGAAACAGTTTATCCACAGTGGAAAAAGGAAACAAAGTAATCAGAGAATCAGGTGTAATTCCTACACACTACCTACATGCTACCAAGCTAAGGAGGCAGGATCAGAAGCTGAAGATTTAAACACACTCGTATGGAAACGAGCTCCCGTCAACGGGAGGCCATGAAGGCATAGCAAGAGATTGATGAACTGACCTCGCTAAAGGTGGCGAACAAGAAAGGTACTCTGTATTTCTTTTTTTCTTTCTAACCTGGATAGACCTAAAGAGCGGTTGTTGGATACAGCGGTCACTTACTGGTGCACACAAACAGCTCTTGAAGCACACATAGAGGGACTGCAGCCCTTTACTTGTCCAAACTGGAGAGTGCTAACTGAGCAGGTTTTCTGATCTCCTATGGCAGGACTTTATACAAGGGAAATTTATGTATAATGTATGTATAATGAATTTATGTATAATGTACTTCATGGGGCCTATCTATCAAGCTCCGAATGGAGCTTGATGGCCCGTGTTTCTGGCGAGTCTTCAGACTTACCAGAAACACAAGTTATGGAGCAGTGGTCACAAAGACCGCTGCTCCATAACCCTGTCCGCCTGCTCTGAGCAGGCAGACAGGAATCGCCGGAATTCAACCTGATCGAGTATGATTGGGTTGATTGACACCCACTGGCCGCGAGTCTGCAGGGGGCGGTGTTGCACCAGCAGCTCTTGTGAGCTGCTTGTGCAATGCTGAATACGGAGAGCGTATTGCTCTCCGCATTCAGCAATGTCTTGCGGACCTGATTCGCACTGTCAGATCAGGTCCGCAAGACATTTGATAAATAGGCCTCTTTGTCTTAGAAAAACTTCATATGATATGATCAATCTGTTTGTTTATAGGTGATTGTGTTCCGTGCTGGGTAGAATTTAGGATATGTTTTGGTTGGATTATTTGCTGAGTAAACCTAGGATGAATGTTCTGTTAGGTTAATCTCTCACTTGCTTGACTCTTAAAGGGACACTAAACCATGAAAAAAACTTTTCTTAAATCGCAATATTATTATATTTAACATATATTTGTAAATTTCATTGTGTTTCATATTTATACCTTTGTTGAGAAATCCGTCATTGAAAATCAATAAAATTCCAAACCCACCGCTAGCTACTGTATTTGCATCTTCCAGTCCTGACCGATAACCCAGGTTATCATAATGGCGGACTTTTGCCGCTATGCGCGATTTTCTGGACTCGTCATGCTATACGTCACTGACCATCGAACCAACAGGATCTCTGTATGTGTTTCATATTTTTACCTTTGTTGAGAAATCCGTCTTTGAAAATCAATTAAATTCCAAACCCACCGCTAGCTACTGTATTTGCATCTTCCAGTCCTGACCAATAACCCAGGTTATCATAATGGCGGACTTTTGCCGCTATGCGCATGCGTGATTTTCTGGACTCGTCATGCTATACGTCACTGACCATCGAACCAACAGGATCTCTGTATCAATTTTAGAGAGATGGTCAAAACGCTGCATAGAGCAGGTAAGAACGGAGCGCTGCGATAATCTCCCTAACAATAACAAGCATTACAGCTATATTTATAGATCAACTAAAAAAATTATGAATGAAACCACTACTATTTTTGAACATATATCAATATAATACATACAGCTCACAATAAAAATGATCACTTTATGTATGGTATAGTGATTTTAATAACTCATAAAAAATAATATTGCGATCAGGGAGTGTTATATTATTATTCAATAATATTATTATTATAATTCAAAACCAAAATAATAGAATGGGTTTATAAAAAATAAATAAATTATTATACTAATTATTACACTGCTCAAAAGCATTCTATAGGTAAGTGTGGTATCAGAGCTAGCATATGCAGATCATAATGTGCATGCTGACATCACTGAATTATATGCACAAAATAGCAATAGGATTGGCGATTGATTGTTAGAGAACGGCCCATATTAGAGGGATGGCTTTACTGACGTCATCAACGAAAAATAAATTATAATTTTATGAGATTCAGAAACATCGTTATGCTGTAAAAGTAGGTAAGGTATGACATACAAACATTTTTTATTTGAAATCGATGGTCATTTTATACTTAAAAAAGTAAAGTTTTGGAATCCTTTAAGCAGCAGGATTTATCACTTTGTTTTTTAGGGTTGATTCATTTATGTCACAATGAGTATTTAAAAGGTACAAAACTTTGGATTATAATAGATTGTAATAAAAATCTTAAAGTATATAAAGAGTGCTGTATTCCCTTTCTTTTCCAAGGGAAGAGTAACCTTCCTTTGACATTCTTTCTAAAAATTGTGATTTTCATAATCATTTATAAAAAATAAAACAATGTATCCTTGGAATATAGTAATGTCAATGGGACATACAACCCTGATAGTTAATTAAATTTAACATTGTACTATTCTTTATTTGTCCCTAATTGTCCTCAACAGAAGAGATTAGGTAAAATAATACTGGGTTTAAATATGGCAGCACCCATTATCCTCAAGCTAACCTTTGCTTTGAATATATCATAATATCTAACATTTATTTAATGTTGCATGTCCTTTAGAAATACCTTGAAATGCAGATTAACTGGTATATTCAGTTGTATGCCTCTTTAATACCCATACAATAAAATAACCATTTTATTAAAATTATCCATTGTCCCAAAAATAGCAAATTTTCTTTGCTTAGGTCAAATTATTTTCACTGGATAATAGTTTATGATTAAAAATACTCGGCTGGCATTTGATCCTTTTACTAATCTATCATAACATAAGGTGGTTTGTTTATCCGGGTTTAATTAGGATACAATAATGATATTGTTCTTTTTATTTGTTTTTGTTCAGGAGTCTAAGAGGCTTGTCAGAGTTCCCAGTACTGCAAAAGAAAGGTATCTACAAAGATTCATTTTGAAATACATTAAGTTGAAAACATAAAATGATTCTGTTTGGTTTCTAGTAAGGTTATCCAAAGTATTGATAACAATTCCTAACATTAGTCAGTCACTTCTTATAAAAAGGATGCTGAAGTCAAAAGTAAACTTACCATTTATTACTGTGCCAGCAGAAAATGTTCCAAACTAGGGAACCTGTTCCCTTAATGATCACAGATATCAGGCAGCATCTTGCTGCATGTATTTATCATTACATGACCTGCCACTCGTGCAATGCTATTCCTTGCTCTTGTGCAACCAATCGCATGAGAGCAGGAGCTTTCAATCACATCAATCCAGGGCCGGACTGGGAAATCAGACCGGCCCTGGAAATGTGTATAGACCGGCCCAGCCGTGCCCCCTCCAGCCCCGCCCCCTTAACAACATACCCATATATAAAATTCTTACTTACAAAATGTATATTGTTTTAGGCGATGTACCACACACCCAGTTTAAAGAAAAATATTAATTACCGCTGAACTGCTTTTAATTCAAAATTTTTTTGGCTTCCTCAGCAGTTTATTACAAAAGACCTGCACTGACAACGCTTCTGATTTTCTGTGATTGATTGGAATGTAGGGATTGGATCTTAAACTTTTACTCATGTCTTGAGGTCAAGTACTACCACTTGATTACACATCACAGAAGCTACACTATAGCAGCAACAATATGGGATACACATCCCGATCATATATATACTGTATATATATATATATATATATATATATATATATATATATATATAAATACATATAAATAATATCCATAATGTTTACAAAAAATTTTTATTAAGCCACTTAGCGTGCAATTTTCCACTATTTTCGCTAAATAAATTAGTTCTCCACCTGACCCGCTGCCCATCATGACGATGTCAGACTGGGCGGTAATGGCGGGTGGGGCTAACCGGTGGCCCGGTTTCATTTATTGTTGTGACATGATGTAGTTTTAATATGGTGATGTGTATTAAAACTACATCATGTCACACAACAATAAAACATAATTTATGTAAGAACTTACCTGATAAATTAATTTCTTTCATAATGGCAAGAGTCCATGAGCTAGAGACGTATGGGATATACATGCCTACCAGGAGGGGCAAAGTTTCCCAAACCTCAAAATGCCTATAAATACACCTCCCACCACACTCACACCTTAGTTTAACGTATAGCCAAGTAGTGAGGTGTAAAAAGGAGTAAAAAAGCATACAAAAAAGAGGAACTGGAAAATAGTATTGTGCTTTTATACAAAAAAATATATAAACAGAAGAATCAAACTGAGACAGCTGCCTGAAGAACTTTTCTACCAAAGACTGCTTCAGAAGAAGCAAATACATTGGCATGGTAAAATTTAGTAAATGTATGCAAAGGAACAATACTTTCCAAGAAAGCAGTTTAATATCCAAAGAATGCATAGGCTCAAAAGAAGGAGCCTGCAAGACCTTCAAAACCAAATTAAAACTCCAAGGAGGAGAAATAGATTTAACAACAGGCTTTATACGGACGAAAGCCTGAACAAAACAGTGAATATCAGAAAGTTTAGCAATCTTTCTATGAAATAAAACAGAAAGAGCAGAGATTTGTCCCTTCAAAGTACTTGCAGACAAACCTTTATGCAAACTGTCCTGAAGAAACTGTAAAATTCTAGGAATTCTAAAAGAATGCCAAGAGAATTTATGAGAAGAACACCATGAAATATAGGTTTTCCAAACCTGATAATAAATCTTCCTTGAAACAGACTTATAAGCCTGTATCATAGTGCTAATCACTGAGTTAGAAAAACCTCTGGGACTAAGCACTAAGCGTTCAATTTCCATACCTTCAAATTTAGCGATTTGAGATCCTGATAGAAAAACGGCCCTTGACACAGAAGGTCTGGCCTTAAAGGAAGTGGCCAAGGTTGACAACTGGACATCCGGACAAGATCTGCATACCAAAACCTGTGAGGCCATGCTGGTGCAATAAGAAACACATGCAATTTTTCCATTATGATCTTGGAGATCACCTTTGGAAGAAGAACTAGAGGTGGAAAAATATAAGCAAGTTGGTAAGACCAAGGAACTGCTAACGCATCCACCATCTCCGCCTGAAGATCCCTGGACCTGGAAAGGTATCTGGGAAGTTTCTTGTTTAGATGGGAAGCCATCAGATCTATTTCTGGAAGACCCCATATCTGTACAATCTGAAAAAACACATCTGGATGGAGAGACCACTCCCCCGGATGTAAAGTCTGACGGCTGAGATAATCCACTTCCCAATTGTCTACACCTGGGATATGAATTGCAGAAATTAGACAAGAGTTGGATTCCGCCCAAGAAAGTATCCATGATAATTCTTTCATTGCTAAAGGACTGTGAGTCCCTCCCTGATGATTGACATATGCCACAGTTGTGATATTGTCTGTCTGAAAGCAAATTAAAAGTTCTCTCTTTAATAGAGGCCAAGTCTGAAAAGCCCTGAAAATAGCACAGAGTTCTAAGATATTGATTGGTAACCTCGCCTCTAGAGGATTCCAAACTCCTTGTGCTGTCAGAGATCCCCAGACAGCTCCCCAACCTGAAAGACTTGCATCTGTTGAGACTACAGTCCAGGAAGGATGAACAAAAGAGGCCCCTTGAACAATACAATGATGGTCTAACCACCAAGTCAGAGAGAGTAGAATGCTGGGATTTAAGAATATCAATTGTGATATCCGATCATAATCCCTGCACCATTGATTCAGCATGCAAAGCTGCAGATGTCCCATATGAAAACGAGCAAAGGGGATCGCATTCGATGCTGCAGTCATGAGACCTAAAACTTCCATGCACATAGCCACTGAAGGGAATGATCAAGACTGAAGGATTTGACAGGCTGAAACCAATTTCATTTGTCTCGTGTCTGTTAAAGACAGAGTCATGGACACCTAAAAAGGTGACCCTTGTTTGAGGAATCAAGAATCTCTTTGGTAAATTGATCCTCCAACCATGTCTTTGAAGAAACAACAGTACCAAGTACCAAGATATCATCCAAATAAGGAAACGCTGCAATACCCTGCTTTCTGATTACAGATAGAAGGGCACCGAGAACCTTTGAAAAGATTCTTGGAGCTGTCACTAGACCAAAAGGAAGAGCGACAAATTGGTAATGCTTGTCTAGAAAAGTGAATCTCAGAAACCGATAGTGATCTGGATGAATTAGAATGTCAAGATAAGCGTCCTGTAAGTCTATTGTGGACATGTAATGACCTTGCTGAACAAAAGACAGAATAGTCCTTATAGTCACCATCTTGAAAGTTGGGACCCTTACAAAACGATTCAAAAACTTCAGATCCAGAACTGGTCTGAATGAATTTTCTTTCTTTGGGACAATAAATAGATTTTAATAAAACCCCAGACTCTGTTCCTGAGACGGAACTGGTAAAATCACCCCTAAAACCTGATCTGAAACATACTTCACAGGATTTGTTGGAATGTGAGAGTGAAATAATCTTCTCACAGGAGGTCTTATTCTGAAACCTATTCGATACCCTTGAGAGACAATGCTCTGAATCCACTGATTCTGAACAGAATCTGCCTAAATGTTTTGAAATAATTTGAATCTGCCCCCTACCAGTTGAACTGGATTGAGGACCGCACCTTCATGCAGTCTTGGGGGCTGGCGTTGGTTTCTTATAAGGCTTGGATTTATTCCAACCTGAAGATGGCTTCCAATTGGAACCAGAATCCTAAGGGGAAGGAGTGGTTTTCCGTTCTCTATTCTGACGAAAGGAACGAAAATGATTAGAAGCTTTAGATTTACCCTTAGATATTTTTTTTTTATCTTGGGGCAAAAAAAACTCCCTTCCCCCCAATGATAGTGGAAATAATAGAATCCAACTGAGAACCAAATAAATTATTACCCTGGAAATATAGAGATAGTAATCTAGATTTAGATACAATGTCAGCATTCCCTGATTTAAGCCATAAAGCTCTTCTAGCTAAAATAGCTAAAGACATAGATTTAACATCAATCTTGGTGATATCAAAAATAGCATCACAGATAAAATGATTAGCATGTTGAATCAAACGAACAATGCTAGACAAATCAGGATCTGCTTCCTGTTGTGCTAAGCTATCCAACCAGAAAGTTGATGCAGCCGCAACATCAGCCATAGAAATGTCAGGCCTGAGAATATAACTAGAATGTAAATAAGCTTTCCTTAGATAAGATTCAAACTTCCTATCTAAAGGATCCTTAAAATAAGTACTATCTTCCATAGGAATAGTAGTACGTCTGGCAAGAATAGAAATAGCTCCATCAACTTTATGGACTTTTCCCCAAAACTCCAAATTGGCCACTGGTAAAGGATATAACTTCTTAAACCTAGAAGAAGGATTAAAAGAAGCACCAGGTTTAGACCATTCATTAGCATTCACATCAGAAACCGCATCTGGAACAGGAAAAACCTCAGAAGTAATCACAGGAGGTTTAAAAACAGAATTTAAATGTTTACTGGTTTTGTTATCAAGAGGACCAGACTCCTCAATACCCAAATTAACCAATACTTCTTTCAACAAAGACCGAATATATTTTATCTTAAAGGGACAGTCTACACCAGAATTTTTATTGTTTTAAAAGCTAGATAATCCCTTTATTACTCATTCCCCAGCTTTGCATAACCAACACAGTTATATTAATATAGTTTTAACCTCTGTGATTATCTTGTATCTAAGCCTTTGCAGACTGCCCCTTTATTTCAGTTGTTTTGACAGACTTGCAGTTTAGCCAATCAGTGCCTGCTCCCAGATAACTTCACGTGCACGAGCACAGTGTTATCTATATGAAACACATGAACTAACACCCTCTAGGGGTGAAAAACTGTTAAAATGCATTCTGAAAAGAGGTGGCCTTCAAGTTCTAAGAAATTTGCATATGAACCTCCTAGGTTAAGCTTTCAACTAAGAATACCAAGAGAACAAAGCAAAATTGGTGATAAAAGTAAAGTGGAAAATTGTTTAAAATTACATGCCCTATCTGAATCATGAAGGTTTATTTTGGCCTAGACTGTCCCTTTAAAACGATAAGAAGATTTATCAATTTCAATGTCTGAAGTAGGATCTTCTGAGCCAGAGAGATCCTCTTCAGAGGAGGATATTTCAGTATGTTGTCGGTCATTACAAATTTCGTCAGTTTTATGAGAAGTTTTAAAAGACCTTTTACATTTATTAGAAGGTGGAATAGCAGACATAGCCTTCTGTATTGAATCAGCAATATAATTTTTCATATCAACAGGGATATCATGTACATTGGATGCTGAGGGAACAAAAGACGCTCTACTAGTACTAATAAAAACATTATAGGCATGCAAAAGCTTATCATGACAACTGTTACATAATATAGCCAGAGATATAATCTCAGCTTGCTGACAACAGATACACTTAGCTTTGGTAGAACTGTGTTCATGCAGCATGGTTCTTACAGTAGCTTCTGAGACAGGATCAGACTGAGACATTTAAACAAAATATCCAATTTCCTCATATAGCAGTTTCAGGAATGGGAAAAAATGCATATGCTAAATAGGCAGAAAAGCAAACAGCATAGCCCTCTAAAGTATAAAGAGAGCAAGGAGCATAAAGGAAGTGGGGTAATATAATCAAAAAAATATTTGGCACCAAGTATGACGCACAACGCAAAGTGAAGTTAAAAACATTTTGGCGCCAACCAACATCAGGAAATAACGCAACTCGCGTCATAACAAGCACGACTTCGCTCCAAACAACCTAATGTCAAAAAAGACGCAGGAAATGACGAACTTGCGACACTAAAGATGCAAATTTGCTCCAAAAAAAGTTTGTGCTAAAAATGACGCAATAAATAACAGCATTTTGCGCCCTTTGCGAGCCTAGAAAAATTGCCTGCAAAATTAAGGAAAAACAAATCAAATTGGAAAAAAGACTACCAGGTAAGAAAATAACTTCCTAAAATATAATTCCCATACTGAAACTGTTAGACTGCAAAGGGAAATACACATAGACCTGACTCATGGCAAATATAAGTAAATACATATATTTAAAACTTTATATTAATACATAAAGCGCCAAACATAGCTGAAAGTGTCTTAAACAATGATACATACTTACCAAAAGACACCCATCCACATATAGCAGACAGCCAAACTAGTACTGAAAACTATCAGCAGAGGTAATGGTATAAGAGTATATTGTCGATCTGAAAAGGGAGGTAGGAGATGAATCCCTACGACCGATAGCAGAGAACCCTTGAAAAGATTTCCCATTAGTGAAACCATAAAAATCAACAGACGATACTCTCTTCACATCCCTCTGACAAACACTATACTCTGAGAGGAATTGGTCTTCAAAATGCTTAGAAGCACTTATCATAGAAGAAATCAAGCACAAACTTACTTCACTACCTCCATAGGAGGCAAAGTTTGTAAAAACTAAGGTGTGAGTATGGTGGGAGGTGTATTTATAGGCATTTTCAGGTTTGGGAAACTTTGCCCCCTCCTGGTAGGAATGTATATCCCATACGTCATTAGCTCATGGACTCTTTTCATTTACATGAAAGAAAGAAAATTTTGGCCACTGCAATCCTTCACACTGTGCTGCAGCTCTGGGCTCACTACTTGCTCTCCACACTATGTGCAGCTGCCGGCCCCTCAGGATTTTTCCCAGGTATCCCGGTGGCCCAATCCAGCCCTGCTTCAATCAGACGGGGTGATTTTAAACCACCAGCTCAGAGATGGCAGAGAGCTTAAAGGGACACTGAACCCAAATGTTTTCTTTCGTGATTCAGATAGAGCATGCAATTTTAAGCAACTTTCTAATTTACTCCTATTATCAAATTTTCTTTATTCTCTTGGTATCTTTATTTGAAATGCAAGAATGTAAGTTTAGATGCCGGCCCATTTTTGGTGAACAACCTGGGTTGTCCTTGCTGATTGGTGGATAAATTCATCCACCAATAAAAAAGTGCTGTCCAGAGTTCTGATCCCAAAAAAAGCTTAGTTGCCTTCTTTTTCAAATAAAGATAGCAAGAGAACAAAGAAAAATGATAATAGGAGTAAATTAGTAAGTTGCTTAAAATTGAATGCTCTTTCTGAATCACGAAAGAAAATATTTGGGTTCAGTGTCCCTTTAAGAAACATTAGTATTAACCCGTTGAGTGCTAATGACGGCTCACTAGCACTCTCGCCACTTGAGGGAGATCTGGGGGCTCCCACCCGCTCCTACCTGCTGCTGAATAATGAAAGGCATTGCTGGGGCTTCCGTTTTGCGTGGTGACGTCACGCGCAATAAACGTGATGACGTCACCGCGCAACTTTATTTAACGTTAACAATGTTAAATATAGGAGCAGGGGGCATGCTGCTTAGAAGCCTGTATCTCAGGCATCTAAGCAGCTACAGACCCCCAAGACCCACCGTTGGAAAGGTAATCGCCTAACCTTTCCAACAGTGTCTTGGAGATCTGAAATAAATAAAAAAAAGTTAAAAAAAATATTTTTACAAATATTAAATTAAAAACCCTTTAAGAAAACCTTAGCACCCAGGTGGGAAAGTGCTTAACACTCAAAGGGTTAAAGGGACTGTCACGGGCACCGGGCTGCAAGGGTTAAACCCCCTACCCCCCTACTACCTCACCCCTGTTGTTTCTCAGCGGACTTAGGCTCCTCAGAGCCACCGCAATCTCTAGGAATCTTTGTGTTCTTTTTTTGTGTTCCTACTTTGTCAGAGAAGAGCTGGTCTCTGACAGGAAAAACCCTCCTAGGCTGGCCGGGCTCCTAGAACTCCTAGTCGGCCGCCTCACAATGGACACCCATCTAACTCCTCTCTGACTGGACGGGCTCCTGGAACACCTGGTCAGCCACAGAACAGCAGGACACCCACTGACTTTGCCCCTGGTCGCTCTAGCGGCCCTTTGCCCCAGAGCTCCACTCTCTTGGGGATGGGTAGCCCATAGGGAGGAGAAGGGGTGGTAGAATTGCCGGAGGGGAGCTACTTGGGGAACTGTTTTTTTTTTTACTCCCCTAACCCCAATCTTTACAGGGCTGTAACTCCGGTCTTTAAAATGACACCCTGGAAGTGCTGCCACTCCACAGGGATCACCCCAAAACTGCTGCCCCTGGGTACTGGGACTCTGTGGTACTGTGGCTGCTATGGAGGTGCCAGCCTCTCTGGAGGGGCGGGAATGGTGGGGAAATTGTGGGATTGTCCTTTGTATTATCAAGATGAATTTCTGTATAAATGTTGTGTGTTTGTCCCAATAAAGAGTTCTTCTTTGTTCCACCTAAATGCTAGTTGTCTAGTTATTTGGGTGGGGATTGCTGAAATCACTTTCTCTCCACTACATAGTGGCTGATTCCAGGAGTTGGAAGATCATTTCGGTGGAGCTACCCAGTTGGGGTAGCAGGGGATCCGTCACAGTGGTGGCAGCGGTGGGATGCTTCCATATATCTGGAACGTTCAAACCACTACCTGAAGACTTCCATGGATGGAGCGCTATGATCAGTTCCGGAAAGAAGCACTGAAAGCCTTGCTGCATACTAGAGGGATAGCTACCAGCAGCAAGACAAGAGAAGTTATCATAGCCAAGCTGATGGCAGATGACCAGGCTAGGGCCCCCCGATATGGAAGCGGGTGGTAGCCGAGACAGAGACTCCACAGACACCTCCACCCAAGGGACTATGACATTCAGTCTGGATGATCAAATTTGATGGAGAATAGCCCTCCTGGGACCCAACCTGTCCCCAGAAGCTGTACTATATCCGAGGCCAGCCAGATTCACATGCTGGAGCTCCAGAAAGATCTGGGGGGAGCTGTGTTAGCCCCCCAAGAACCTGATCCAAGACCCAGGAAGCTACCTTATGAGGCTTTCCGGGAATTTAAGGATGATGGGGCTAAAGAGTTCGACTGCTACCTCCAGTACTTTGAAACCCAGTGCAGGTTGCAAGGGATTACTGCCTCAGACCAAGTCCCAATTTTGGCTGGAAAGCTGGCTGGCAAGGCGGTGGAAGCTTTCCAGACTGTTCCTGCTGAGGAGGAGAAGGACTATGACCGGGTGAAGGAACGCATCCTTACCCGGTACGGGCTTACCCCAGAGGCCCAGTGACAAAAGTACAGGGATCTACACAGACAAGACTGCAACCGTATACCGAGTGGACCCACCAGTTAGCCCACTCCTTGAACTCCTGGATTACATGTTGCCACGTAACCACACTAGAGGAGGCACTGCAGCTCATCCTCCTGGAGCAATTTTACTCCCGCATCTTGGCCGAGATCCGGGACTGGATTAAGGATAGGAAACCAAGGACTGCTGATCAGGCGACCCTCCTGGCCGACCAATATGTGGATGACCGGCACCAGACCCACGCCACCCTTGCTCCAGGCCGGGTCCCAGTACTACCCAACAACCGCAACTCTGTCCAACCCCTGCTTCCCAGGTCAGACGCACAGACTCCTGCAAGTGTTTTGAATGCGGACAGGTGGGACACCTCCGATACCACTGCCCGCACAAGACAACCATAGCCTCACCACACCTGCAGCCAAGGCACCCCCCCAACCGCTCAGTGGGCTCGAGCTACAGCCCCAGGATACCAAAGGGCCGCCCACTACACTTATAAGGACCGCCCAGTCCCCTCTGTCGAATGGAACAGTGAGGAGATTGGGGTCCTGCAGGAGGTGGGAACAGTATCCATGGACAATTGTCATCATCATTGCCAGGAAGTTCTGGTCAACAGACAGGCTGCCCAGGGATTAAGGGACACTGGTGCTACTTTCACCTTGATCCAGCCTCAGCTGGCCCCCAACTCCAACCGCTTCAGAAAAACCATCGGTATCCGAGTGGCTGGCAGCTCTGTTGTCCAGGCTCCCATAGCACAAGTCTATTTGAACTGGGGTGCAGGTGCCCGTGCTGTGCAGGTGGGCATTATGAGGAAGTTGCTGGCCGAGGTGCTTTTATCCAATGACCTCGGCCACCTTGTCTCCGCCTTTGTGGGAGATACTCTCCCAGATGTGGCTGCAGTTGTCACCCACCAGCAGACCGGACAGCAAGGCATTTCTCCAGGACTGGGACCACAGGTAAGACCAGTTTCCCTGACTACCTCTCGACCCCATCCCCCCATCCCGACCTCTATCCCAGCCTCTACCCACCCACGATGAACCATCCCAACTACCCACTTGCCTTAGCCTCCAATCCCAGACCTACTGCCTGACCAGCCTATTATTCCCCATGACCAACTTCCCTGGGCGTCCCCATCTGACTTCGCCCATCCACCCAGAGTGACCCGACCCTAGCCCCATACAGAGACCATGTAGGGTCCGACCCCCAAGGACCCGGTGAGGAGCACTTCCAGTGGGTGGGAGGGCTCCTGTACCGGATCTCCAAGAGATGGAAGGGTCAGGTGCCTAAACAACAGCTAGTTGTACCGGAAAAATTTCGGTCTGATCTGCTACGAATAGGACATGACATTCCCCTAGCTGGGCACTTAGGGAAGACCCGAACCCATCACCGCCTTGATCAGATCCATTAGTAGCCCGGAATCGGAGCAGAAATTAAGGAATATTGTAGAATGTGTGAAGTATGCCAGAAGGTAGGGAAAACCGGCGACCACAAGAAAGCTCACCTGCACCCCCTTACCATTATTGACAAACCCTTCAGCAGAGTTGCTGTGGATATAGTAGGTCCATTAGCTTGACCCTGTCCCTCCGGAAAGAAATTTATTCTCACCATGGTGGACTATGCCACCCCGTATCCAGAGGCAATCCCTCTTGCCAATATCCAGGCATAAACCATGGCAAATGCCCTGCTCCGTATATTCACTAGGGTAGGCTTCCCCGGCAAATCATCTCCGATCAGGGAACACAGTTCACTGCGGACATTACTAGGCAGCTATGGAAGCTGTGCGGCATTAAACCCCTGCACAGTGCGCAATATCACCCCCAAACTAATGGGTTATGCTCGAGGTTTAATGGAACCTTAAAGCAGATGCTGAGGACCTTCTCTGCCACCCACAAAGATTGGGAAAGATTCTTGCCACACCTCCTCTTTGCCTACAGAGAGGTGCCTGAGGAATCCACAGGGTTTTCCCCTTTTGAGTTAGTTTATGGTAGGCAAGTATGGGGACCATTGGTCCTTGTTAGATGTCACTGGGAAGGGGGCTCTGAGGAGGAAGGACACTCCATTGTGAAGTACGTCCTCTGCCTCTGGAATAGACTGAAGGATTTCACCTACCAAGGTCGGGGGAACCTCCAAAGTGCTCAGAGTAAGCAGAAGCGGTGGTATGAAAGAAATGCTCATATCCGCACACTGATAGTGGGACAGAAGGTGCTTGCCCTGAAGCCTATCAAAACAGACAAGTTACAGGCTGCCTGTCAAGACCCTTACCGGGTAGTAGAGCAGATTAATGACACCACCTACCTAGTTGCCAAATGCTCAGATGGCAGGATCCAGAGAACCTTCCTTGTGAACATGCTGAAGGCATACTCCAGGCAAGCCCAAGATGTGGCCACGATATGTACCCCGGCTGTGGAGGACTCAGAGTGTCTGCCCATGCTGGAGCTTCCCCTTCCCAACGAAACCCCCCAGGGAATAGCTGATATCGGCCTAGATGAGAGGTTAGCAGCTGCCCAGAGGCAGCAAGTCCAGCACTTACTAGAAGGCCAGCAAGAGATGTTCTCTAATGTCCCAGGGTATACGACAGTGACCATACACCAAGTAGAGACTCCAGGACAGACCCCCCTGAGGCAGGCCGCTTACAGAGTCCCCGAAGCCTTCAGAGACACTATGCACTGGAAACTCCCGGGAATGTTGGACCTCAGTGTTGTTGAACCGTCCAACAGTCCCTGGGCCTCCCCAGTGGTACTGGTACCCAAGAAAGATGGCACTACCTGGTTCTGCATTGACTACCATAAGCTCAATGACAGAACCACCACCGACTCCTACCCCATGCCGCGAGTTGATGACCTACTCAACAGAATTGCCCAAGGTAATTTCCTGACCACTCTTGACCTCTGCAAGGGATAATGGCAGATCCCTCTAGACCTCGAGTCAGCCCCCAAGTCTGCCTTCATCACCCCTTTCGGCCTCTACCAGTTCACGGTAAAGCCATTTGGGATGAAGAATGCTCCAGCCACCTTCCAGAGAATGGTGGATCGTCTGCTGGATGGCCTCCAAGACTATGCCTGTGCATATCTGGACGACATTGTCATCTTTAGCGACACCTGGGAGGACCATTAGTTCCACCTAGGCGTCATCCTAGATCACCTCAGGGCTGCCAGGCTCACTCTGAAGCCTGACAAATGCACTATAGGGCACTCGGAGGTCCAATACCTGGGCCACAGAGTGGGTTGTAGGAAGCAATGGCCAGAGCCGGCCAAAGTTGAGGCAGTGGCAAACTGGCCCACCCCTGGAACCAAGACCCAAGTCTTAGCATTCCTAGGAACCACTGGTTATTACCAAAGGTTCATCCCTAATTACAGTACCCTGGCAAAACCCCTGACTGACCTAACCCATAAAAGACTGCACCGACAAGTCCTGTGGGCCTCAGAATGCGAGACTGCCTTTCAGAGCCTCACGGCTGCTTTGGTCTCTACCCTTGTCTTGGCCGCTCCTAACCCCAAAAAACATTTTTGTGTTCATACAGATGCCTCGATGTTTGGGTTGGGAGCAGTCCTAAGCCAAGTGGACAAAGGAGGACAAGACCACCCCATAGCCTACATCAGTAGGAAGCTGTTACCCCGAGAGGAAGGCTATGCTGCGGTTGAAAAGGAATGCCTTGCCCTGGTATGGGCCCTCAAGAAACTGCAAACATACCTATATGGAAGGCCTTTCACTGTCCTCACAGCCCAAAACCCTCTGGTGTGGCTGAACTGAGTATTGGGAGATAATGGACACTTGCTAAGATGGAGTTTAGCTCTGGAGCCCTTCAACTTCAACATTCAATACAGGCCGGGAAAAAGCAATGGGAATGCTGATGGACTTTCATGGCAGACTGAACTAGAGTGCTCCATGGAGAGCCCCAAGTAGACCCTTGTGGATCTAGCCAGGTCTGCCAAACTGGAAGGGGGGAGTTGTCACGGGCACCGGGCTGCAAGGGTTAAACCCTTACCCCCCTACTACCTCACCCCTGTTGTTTCTCAGACTACTTGGGCTCCTCAGAGCCAACGCAATCTCTATGAATCTTTGTGTGCTTGTTTTGGGTTCCTACTCCTAGGCTGGCCGGGCTCCTGGAACTCCCAGTCGGCCGCCTCATAACAGACACCCGCCTAACCCCTCTCTGGCTGGCCGGGCTCCTGGAACTCCTGGTCAGCCACAGAACAGCAGGACACCCGCTAACGTTGCCCCTGGTCGCCCCAGCAGCCCTTTGCCGCTCTTTTGGGGATGGGTAGCCCATAGGGAGGAGAAGGAGTGGTAGAATTGCTGGAGGGGAGCTACTTGGGGAACTGGGAGTTTTGGACACCCCTACCCCCAATCTTTACAAGGCTGTAACACCGGTCCCCAGTAATGAATCATGCCGCTTTTTAGACTCTGACATCTGGCGATCGAGAACTTTAAAATGACATCTGAAACCACCACCCTTGGGTACTGGGACTCTGTGGTACTGTGGCTGCTTTGGAGGCACCAGCCTGTCTGGAGGGGCGGGAATGGCGGGAAGATTGTGGGATTGTCCTTTGTCTTATAAAGATGAGTTCCTGTATAAATGTTGTGTGTTTTTCCCAATAAAGAGTTCTTTTTTGTTCCACCTAAATGCTAGTTGTCTAGTTATTTGGGTGGGGATGTCTGAAATCACTTTCTCTCCGCTACATAGCGGCTGGTTCCAGGTGTTGGAAGATCGTTTCAGCGGGGCTACCCAGTCGGGGTAGCAGGGGATCCATCACAGGGACATTCCAGTCAAAATTTAAATGCACATAGATTAATTACATATTTGAATAGAAACATATTTGCAATATACATGTATTATCAAAAATGCTTCTAATAAAAGTTATCACTGTTTTAGTGTTAAAATTTTTCTCTGCATGTTCATGTGAAGCATAGTTAGATATTGTCCCTGCACCCACATTTTAAATACTGCAGCTGCTTAGATCATCACTGGGGCTTGGTCATGTCAGCAATTAACACATTGAGCCATTACCAGATGGTACAAGCACCTTAGGCTCTCTGAGCAAGTATTGTGTATAAAATGCTTGTGCACGTTGCATATGTAAATACTCTTTTGAAACAGCTATAGCTTTTATTAGAAGCATTTTTGCTAATACATGTATATTACAAAATTGCTTCTGTTCAATACTGAAATGCATCCATGTGGTTTCTAATTTTGGCTGGAATATCCCTTTAAGACAGCTGCTTCTTAACTATCAGCTGCAGGCTTGCACATGCAAACCTGCACCGCAGGAGCTCAGAAACTGGGTCCACAGCTTAATAAACAGAGAGCAAAGCTTATAAATGTATAACAACTTTCAAAAAATGTTTCAAATGTACCTCTATCTTTAGTATCCTTTGTTGACACTTAGCTCATGAGAGTATACCATGGTAGGTTAGGGAGTTTGCATGTGTCCTGAGCACTAAATGTATTACATTGTTACAAACATTGTTGCAATACTGCTGCTATAGAAAGTGCAAGATACATGCACACTTTTGAGCATATCTCAGAATTTATTAGAGGATTCTAATAAAAAGAGGTAAATTTGATTAGAGAAGTAAAATGTATTTTTTTTATTGCATACTAGGGATGTGCATTCAGACTGTTTATTATCAAACGACTACTGAATATGGCCGCCGCCAGCAGCATTCAGCTATTTTCAGAGCTGAATTTCTACTACAAGACACTAAGATTTGTGCAAATCCAGATCTTAGTGTGTTGCTCTTTCACAAGAAGGAATCCAGCTCCGAAAAATAGCCGAATGGCCATATTCAGCATTCGTTTGATAATGAAAAGTCTGAATGCACATCCCTATTGCATACTAAATCTAAATTAAATTATTGAGCCAGTAAAATATCTAACATTTCTCTTGCCTCCTTATCACAGTAACCGTTTAATGGACCTTTAAACTAGACTTTTAAACAACGCATAAAAGGCCAGATTAAGGGCCGAATAATCAAGCGGCGGGCGGACATGATTCGCTGTGACGAATCATGTCCGTCCGACATCGCTAAATGCCATACGCTGTCGGCATTTAACATTACACAAGCATTTCTGGTGAAATGCTTGTACAATGCACATTCGTGGCCAATCGGCCGCTAGCAGGGGGTGTCAATCATCAAGATTGTATCTGATCGGGATAATTGCTGTCCACCACATCAGAGGTGGTGGATGAGTTAACTTAAGTTTCCAGCGATCCAGAAATTTCGGGGTTAGATTGCAGCATCCGCTGCTTGATAAATCTACCCCTAAGAGTGGAGCGCAAAATTGTAATACCAGTGCACACAATTGTGCGCTGATATTTGCAGTGTAGCGCAATGTGATCTCGACAATAGAGCTCACTTCCATAGGGTCCAATCGGAGCCTCATTCTCATGCCATGAGACAAGGAATGAGAACTAGCACATCGAAGGGGGTAATTCACGCAGTGATGGGCAGCATGTACACATATTAACAAATAAATATATATGTATATAAGCATATACATATATATTTACAGGGAACACACAGTCCCCAACTTTAGCCCCAAAAATCTGCTTAGTGCAGTTGTTAACATATATATATATATATATATATATATATATATATATATATATATATATATATATATATATATATATATATATAGACAGGTACATGCTCTCAGGGAGTGTATAGTAGTAAATAATTCAAAGCACTCACTGGTCTTCTGCCATCAAACTAGAAATTTATTAAGTACTTAATGAATTTCTAGTTTGATGGCAGAAGACCAGTGAGTGCTTTGAATTATTTACTATATATATATATATATATATATAAACATGCTACTTTTTTTTTTTTTTTTTTTAATAAAGCAATACTATTCCTAATTTTGTGGCCAATTGGGGGACATTTATAAAATGAACCAGAGATCCACTTGTAATCTAGCCTAAAATGTTTTATTATTGCAAGTGCAATATTATTGCAATATACATTCATTATTTATTTTGCTGCCTTTTGTTTTAAAATACATCTAAAATGTGTTCTTGTTTTACGGTCTCCCATGGTGGTTTGGGTTAATAATTTTAGATAATTTATGCAAGCTTTTGTTTTATTCACCTTGCCCCTAAGATTCTCAGCAGTCACATGTTTGTAAAGAGTGGGTTATCAGTATTGCATCAACAATCATGATAGGAGAATTCTTTGCAATAGTAACTAAGTTGACTCAGTGCTAAACTACCTTAAAGGGACATGAAACCTAAATATTTCCTTTCATGATTCAGATAGAGAATACAATTTTAAACAACTTTCTAATTTACTTTTATTATCTAATTTGTTTAATTCTCTTGGTATAATTTGTTGAAGGAGCAGAAATGCACTAATGGTTTCTAACGGAACCCATTGGTGAGCCAATCACAATCAATATATAGACCGCTGCTTCATAACTTCATAACTTCTGTTTCCGGCGAGCCGGAAACAAGGGGCATCAAGCTCCATACGGAGCTTGATAAATATGCCCCTCTATCTAAATCATGAATGAAACATTTTAGGTTTCATGTCCCTTTAAGGGAAAAGATAAGGGCAAGCTTCCCCAGTCTCTCTCAACTGCATATGTGCAAACAGAATTTATGCTATATCTAAATATTAGTGTGTGATTGGTTAGCAAGGATTCTTTTGTTCTGGGGGGGGGGGGGGGGAATCATTGAAATGATCAAACAAAACAATACACTCATTTGACAAAATAAAGCTGCAGTTTTCATTGTAAAAATATTCTCAGCTATTAAGGTTCAAAATCAGGTAGTTTACAATTTGTGTTTAGTGGTCCTTTTATGGAATTGCAATTGTATAGATTTATAGAACACACTAAACTCATGCAATTTTCATTTCTTTATAAATGTCTTCTAAGAAAGAATATGGCTTAAACACAAGTAGTCATAATCATATGTTGTACTAAAGAATAGCAGATAGTGGATATTAATCTTTTGTCTCTGATGGGTTTGGTATTAAGCATATTTAGACTTTCAAAATTGAGCATAAAATAAATGTAAGTGCTTTTATCTGCTTCATTCTTCAGATGATAATGATAATGAAGTCTTAAAGGTCAATCTAAATTCATACAGCACAAAAGAAATATAGCACTGTAAGGAATATCTGTCATCTGTGAGGCCGTATTTAGGGAGAGACCTCACAGTAAAATTCAAGCAGTATAAGAAATGGTGGAATTTCATATTTTCTGTAAATGTTTGACTTTTCCAGAGTACAGCTTTCTCTAATATGTGTACATTATCTACAATAAATCTTCTACTACATACACTTAGTTTTAAGTAGCTACATAAATTTAGAGTTTTTAGGCAGTGTAACATTTCTTTTGAATTTCAGTAGATAGATTTATTCCTAACCATAGAAGCTCAAGCTTGTCACACTCCTAGCTAAAACAAAGGCCGATTGAATAATAGAATAAATGGTCCTGTGGATGTTCTTTTTGTACATTTGAATAATTCTGATATTTTTACTACTTAAATGTTCATTCTTGAATGCTGGAAATATGAACATAACATTTAATATCAAGAGAATTTGTTTTCCATTTTTTTCCTTCAGTTTTGCATTTTGTTTAAGAGGGGGAGCATTCAAAATATCATCTTCCCATTTACTGTTCAAGCATTTAATAATCCAGCCATGATAAAGTCTCAGTATTGTTTGCTGCTCTAGAATTTAGGACTAATCTCTGCAAAATCATCTCCTAAACCTGCCATCAAGCAGTATTAATCATAGTATCAGCTCAAGAAGAAGATGTTCTTTCAAATGAAGCTGACCAGATTGTATCAGCTACAGTATATCGGAGACTTTAAGAGGTTTCGGCCTCCTATTCAATCCCCCAGCATAGTTCCCTTGTGTCTCTGTCGTTACCAAGTACAAGAACTGCAATACAATTTTCTCTTGTATATATAGCCCAATTCTTGCTTATTATATATTTACCTGTTTCTGGAGATGGCTGTCTATATTTTGACTAAGATTTATAAGATGCTCAATCTATATAAATCTGCATTCACTGAAGTCCTGAATAAAGCTTTTGTCCCTTATAACACCAATAAGCCTATTTCTGATGATCGGACTGATTTTACAGAGGAATATAACTAAGGTGGTGATGCTTTAGGACCCAAGCATGATAAGCAAATTTTGGCCTTTCATGAATATGGACAGCAGTCGAAGATGGCCTCAAATATGAATAGAGGGGAGTTGATAGATGTGAACAGAATGGGACCTAGACCTTTTGAAGTTTAGGATGGCAGTAGTACCTAGTCCTGAGTGGTGTGGGCAGGAGCAATTTTCTTATATTTTAAGGGGGTGCATTGACTATTGCATTCCCTTGGTATGCAAGATTTCTGATCTGGAGCAGACCAAAGGTGTCAACCTCAGATTAATGATCAGAACCAGCTACACCCTGGGACTATGCACACCGAATCCTAAGAGTCAATTCTTAATCATAAATCTGGAGTGAGGTAAATATTGTATAAACAAAATGATTGGGGACAAATGAATATATGGGTAACAGCCTATATCTACCAGCACATCTTTGTCACCATATGCCATATATATATTTTTTTTATATATAAAATTCATACTCCAGCAACTTGATACTTGAGGCAATCTACATGTATCATGCCATTTTATTTTTTTCTGCAGTATACTTTTCACTGTTATTCTATGCAGACTGCTTATCAAATAGCTTTATATTATTTACTGTTCCCTATACTCCTAACAGAAGACTGAGACTATTTTTATTTTATATTTACTGCTAGTTTATTTTCTGTTATGATATAATATCTTTTAAGTTAAGAAATGTCATTATTTACTGCTGTCTCACCTATTATTTTATAGGCCCTTTGAAGAATGTTAAATCAGCTGTTTATGTTAGTAGTTTACGAAGAGCCATTTTCCCAGACACACTTTTATTCTACCTGCAAATTAGATGTTCAAACATTATATAGAGGTTCTATTCTCTTAATGCAAGTGTTAAATTGCCAGCTAATCATACTATATATCCTTTTGGTGTTTGTTCAATCTGCTTGTCTCTAGCATAATATATCTATTGGGTCAAAGAGAGGCTCTAGTAGCTCTTCTCCCCTAACAATCTTCTATACTTTTCATTTTAACTTTTTGTGGTCCAAGAGTGGACACTGGTTTTCACAAGGGGGTTGATATTCTTTGTTCCATTTTGATTATTAAGTGTGCAAGGGTATATCTTAATATTATTAATAAATGAGGTTTTCTTTGCTCATGCTTAATATTGCATGAAACGCTCAGATATGATTTTTTACATTTGTTTCTCAGTGTTCTGTCTACTTTGTGTATTGTCATTATGTTTAAGGCTTCCAATATGTGACTGCTATGAGTACTCATTTTGTGCATGTAATGCTATATCTAGGTTTTCTATACTTTTGTATTTTACATTAAACCTCAATAAAAAGAAAATGAATAGTATGTGCACAACTGATCACTGGTACATTACTTTAAACACGAGAAATAAAAATGTAAAAATAATAATAATAATCTAGCTCATAAGAGCATTGTATAATTGCTTATGTACCTTTAAGTTTTAACAGCAAAACGTGCTAAATAAAATCCGCAATATAGCAAAAAAAAAAAAAAACACGTTATTTGTGTATTGCAAATGTTGTGTGTTTGAGGTGTATAGTGTTAAAGGCATAGTAAAGTCAAAATTAGAAAGTTGTTTAAAATTGCAAACTCTATTGCTTTATCTAAAGCATGAAAGTTCTATTTTGACTTTCCTGTGCCTTTAAATTACAGTAAAATATTTTACTGTGATCCCAAAACTGCATAGATAACAAAAACAGCTTGGGTTAAAATTCAGCTCCACAAAAAGTACTGCAATATACCTCTACTGGTCAGTCACAAACATTATACAATGTAGGGAAGCAAGGGGGAGCCATGCAGCACAGGGATACTAAACTGCCCAGTCTTCAGGTCTGGCCACCCTTAAAGAGAATAATGTGTTTTTAGAATGTTTCAGAACAATGTTTTGGTAGACTAATCTAGCTGAATTATTCATTATAATGTGAATTCTCATAGATTTGTTTTGGAAGGGTTGATTCAGTATATTTCTGAAAAAAGACATCCAATATTACAAAATAAAGTATTTGAAGGATGTTTCTCAAATACACATAATAAGTTAGGAGCCAGACAAATGTTTAATTTATTATTTTTTTTTATTGCCTGACGTCTTACATTTTGGTTAAACTCCATCACCCTATTTCTTATAACTGGATGCCTAAACATCAGAACATTGGCCAGATATGTTCCCCACAACTCCTTAAAGTGAAACTCAATACTAGCATTTGTGAAACGCTAGGATTGACTATTAAAACAAATAAAGGGGACTTTCATTCAAGAAGTATAAAATACTCCATGCTGAAAGCTCCTTTATTTGTTTCAAGTGTTGCTGCACTGAGCTGCTAAGGCAGCCCACAGCAGAATTGTCAGGACGAGAAGTGCAAAAATAATCACAGCTTTATTAATAGCAAAAAATAATAAAAAGCCCACAAGTAAAATAACAAGCCAGGAATCAAAACCAGAACTGGTAGTCAGACGAGCCGAGTCAGGAGCCAAAGCGAATAGTCAGACGAGCTGGAATCAGGAACAAGGAGAACAGCAGAGTCAGGAACAAGCCAGGCATCAGGAACCAGGAGGGACATCAGACAGCCAGGTAATACACAGGAGCTCTCACAAACTGGTCTGAGACAATGCAAGGCAAAGCATACTGAACAGAGGCCCTTTAAATAATAAGTGATGACATCAAAATTCTGAGACTGCATCCTGTCCCACAAACGGATGATGTACACCAGTCTGGCCATAAAAGGAAGTGCAGGAAATGAGTAGCATCACACAGTATGCACCATAGTCAGGAAGAGAGGTGAGTAAAATGGCTGCCAGCAGCACATGGCAAACAGATCAGGGAAAAAAACCCTGACAGTACCCTCCCCTCAGCGACCCCTCCCTCGCGGGAGGACAAAAGGCTTATTGGGGAAGCAGGCATGGAAGGCATGGAGGAGGGCGGGAGCATGAACATCAGAGGAGGGAACTAATGAACGCTCCTCTGGACCGTAGCCCCTCCAAATACTGTATGCGGCCCCTGGACATACGAGAGTCAATAATGCTGCTGACCTCATACTCCTCATGGTTGTCAACAAAGATAGGGCGGGGACGAGGCAACACAGTGGTAAAAAACCAATGGTTTCAAGAGGGAGACATGAAAAACATTGGAGATGCGCATTGCTGGAGTAAAGTCAAGAGCGTAGGCCACATGATTGACCCGTCAGAGTATTTGAAAAGGACCAACATAACGGGGAGCCAGTTTATTGGAAGGCACACGAAGGTTCAAGTTGTGGAAGGACAGCCAAACTCTCTCACCAACCTGGTAGGAAGGCACGGGCAGACGCCTACAATCAGCCTGGAACTTTTGGCGCTGCATAGAACGATGAAGGCACTCCTGAATCTGCACCCACATGGAACAGAGTTGCTGGAAATGCTCCTCCAAAGCCGGAATACCCTGAGACATGAATCGGGCAACAAGGATGGTTGAAACCCATAATTCGCCATGAACGGGGATAACTTGGAGGAAGCATTAATATCACTATTACGAGCAAACTCTGCCCAAGGTAACAGTTCAGACCAATTATTGTGGTGATCTGAGACATAGCAATGGAGGAACTGTTCCAGAGCTTGATTAGACCGTTCCGCAGCCCCATTGGATTGAGGGTTATATGCAGAGGAGAAGGAAAGCTGGATCCCCATTTGAGCAGAAAAGGAACGCCAAAATCTGGAGACAAACTGGCTACCCCAGTCCGACATTGTCTCTTTGGGTAACCCATGTAAATGGAAGACCTCCCGGGCAAACATTGAAGCTCCTGAGCGGTAGGCAACTTCTTCAAGGGAATGCAATGTGACATTTTAGAAAAACGGTCAGCCACCATAAGGATAACAGTTTTGCCATTGGAAACAGGGAGTTTGACAATGTAGACAATGGAAAGATGTGAACAAGGACACTCACCATTAGCAATAGGTTGAAGAAGACCCACAGGAAGACGTAGAGGAGTCTTATTCTGTGCACAAACTGAGCAGGAGGCAACATATGCAGCAACATCAGAATGAAGAGCTGGCCACCAGAATTGTCGAGTGACAGACCAAATCATTTGGTTCTTGCCTGGGTGACCTGCAGCTTTAGGATAGTGGTAAGTGGGCAAAAGTTTAGTTCGAACAAAACACTTACCACTAGGTTTCGAAGGAGGTGCATTGGTTTGTGCAGCCAGGATCTCCTCCCCCAAGGGAGAAGTAAAATTAGTACGTATGGTAGCCAAAATATGGTTAGGAGGTATGGTTAGGAGGTATAACTGGAGTAGGTACAGACTCCTCCTTGGACAGAGGCGAAAATTGTCAAGAGAGAGCATCAGCCCTAACATTCTTACTACCAGGCAGATAGGAGAACACATAATTAAACTGACAAAAATAGCGCCCATCTGGCCTGTCGGGGCGAAAAAAGTTTTGCTTAAGATAGATAAGTTAAATTCTTGTGATCAGTAAGAATGAGCACTGGCACGCTAGTACCCTCAAGAAGATGCCTCCATTCCTTGAGTGACAAAATTATGGCCAGTAATTCCCTGTTGTCAATTTCATAATTGCACTCCGCTGGAGACAATTTCTTAGAGAAGAGACCACACGGATGCAAGGAACCGTCAGGCTTAGGATGTTGAGACAAGAGGGCACCTACTCCAGACACATCAACCTCAAGAACAAAAGGCAGGACAGGGTTTGGATGAGCCAGAACTGGAGCGGCAGCAAAGGCAGTCTTAAGACTATCAGAGGCCTTAATGGCAGTAGGTGACCAATGGAGTGGATCATTCTCTTTACGGGTCATGTCTGTGATAGGTTTGACCAAGGAAGAAAAGTTTTTAATAAACTTTCTATAGTAATTGGCGAACCCCAAAAAACGCTGAATAGACCGAAGACCAACTGGGCGAGGCCACTGCAGAACTGCAGATAACTTGTCAGGATCCCTGGAGAACCCTGCAACTGAGATAACATAACCTAGGAAGGTTACTTGAGTCTGATGGAACTAACATTTCTCAAGTTTACAAAACAGGCCATTCTCACGTAGTCTCTGAAGAACCCGTGTAACATCAGAACAATGAGCCTCAAGTGGGGGTGAGTGTAAATAACTATTTAATAGCTATTGTACCTAGTTAAAATAAATACAAAATTGCCTGTAAAATAAATATAAATCCTAAAATAGCTACAATATAATTATTTGTTATATTGTAGCTATATTAGGGTTTATTTTACAGGTAAGTATTTAGTTTTAAATAGGAATACTTTAGTTAATAAGATTTAATTTATTTTGTTAGATTAAAATGATATTTAACTTAGGGGGGTGTTAGGGTTAGGGTTAGACTTATCTTTAGGGTTTAATACATTTATTATAGTAGCGGCAGATTAGGGGTTAATAAGTGTAGGTAAGGTAGCGGCGATGTTGGGGGGGCAGATTAGGGGTTAATAAATATAATATAGGTGTCGGCGATGTTAGGGACAGCAGATTAGGGGTACATAGGTATAATGTAGGTTGCGGTGGTGTACGGAGCGGCAGATTAGGGGTTAATTGTGTAATGCAGTTGTCAGGGATAGCGGGGGTGGCAGATTAGGGGTTAATAAGTGTAAGGTTAGGGGTGTTTAGACTCGGGCTTCATGTTAGGGTGTTAGGTGCAGACTTAGAGAGTGTTTCCCCATAGGAAACAATGGGGCTGCGTTAGGAGCTGAACGCTGCTTTTTTGCAGGTGTTTTTTCCAGGCAAAACTGCCCCATTGTTTCCTATGGGGGTTTTTCCAGCTAGCCACTACCGTAAGCAACGCTGGTATTGAGGGTTGAAGTGGCGTAAATTTGTCTCAACGCTCCCTTTTTTTGGAGCCTAACGCAGCCCTTCAGAGAACTCTCAATACCAGCGTTGTTTAGAAGCAGTGCTAATGCACCCCTTCGGCCGCAAAACTCTAAATCTAGGTGAAAGTGATCAGTGGATCTAGCTTCTAAAGGATCTAAATATATAACAATTGTTACCACTAAACCAATTTTATTGTGCAAATTTGAACAAATACAAGAGTAAATTAATAACAGTAAATTATAATACTGGTACTTTAAGAGTAAGCCCGAGTAACAGAGAACAATAAATGTGAGCCATAAACAGTGTTCCCTCTAAGGCTAAATTTTGTGAGCAGCCCAGCAATGAAACAGTTAAATAGTAAACCACACCCTGCAGTTAGCAAATACTATACAATGCAGGCAGCAAGGTATGGTTACCTTATTAAGGGCCAGATTACGAGTGGCGCGCTAGCATCGGAGCTCAATCAATATTGGGTTTATCACAGCTGTTTGCGCAAGTCTGAAATAGTGGATATAGTGCACATATTACAAGTTGAAATTAAGCACAATGTCTGGTTAACTATTACGCTTGAAAAAAAATAGTCACAAAACACATCAAAAATACATTTAAAAGTACAGTTACACTCATAATAACACTATATGATAAATTATTCTTAACAAAATTGCATAAAAAAGTTATTAGGGCTCATAGATATGAGGTCTCAGGTGTGAGAAAAAAAAGAACTGCAAAGGGCTTTACTATAGAGATACATACATATACATGTTTAAATATGTTTATGTATGTACTAGGCAATAAGCCTGCCTAGAGAGCAGTCTATGGGGCCTATTTATTAAGCCGCAGACAGAAATCAACCCGTTCGAATACGATCGGGTTGATTGACACCCCCTGCTAGCGGACAATTGGCCGTGAATCTGCAGGGGGCAGAATTGCACCAACAGTTCACAAGGCATTTGTAAGGGCATTTAGATCTTTTACTGCCCTTAAAAGGGCAATCAGCCAAACATAAAAAATCCTAAAACTAAGCCCCAAATAGATACTCACAGTTTCTGGAGTACGACGGAGAAGGTTTCCAGGCGGCTCCATCATCTTCTATCTTCATCCTGTGTGAAGGCGACGTGGAGCGGAGGTGCGTAGCGGTCTTCCCCGATGCACGGATTCAGAACGGGGGTCCTCAGCGGCCTGGAGGCTCCTCTTCATCTGATCTCCGGCTGAAATTTTGAAATTAGCCAATAGGATTAGAACTACTGAAATCCTATTGGCTGTTCAAATCAGCCAATAAGATTTCAGTAGCTCTCATCCTATTGACTGATTTCAAAATTTCAGCCAATAGGAATGCAAGGTACCCCAATAAATATGTGGTACTTGCATTCAATCTTCAGTGTGTGACCGACGATTGCATGAAGAGGAGCCTCCATGCCACTGAGGACCCCCACCGCTGAGGACCGCCGCTGAGGACCGCCGCTAAGGATCCGTGCATCGGGGAAGCCAGCTCTGCACCTCTGCTCTGTGCCGCCTTCACTACGGATGAAGATAGAAGATGATGGAGCCACCTGGAAGAAGACATTCTCTGACGGACTTCAGGAGCGGTGAATACCTATTTGGGGCTTAGTGTTAGAATTTTTTTAATTTTAAGAATAGTGATTTAAGGGGCTGTAAAAGAGCTGACTACCCTTTTAAGGGCAATGCCCATACAAATGATCCTTAAGGGGCAATGGGTAGTTTAGGTTTTTTTAGTGTTAGGTTTTTTAATTTTGGGGGGTTTGGTGGATGGGGGGTTTTAACTGTTAGGGGGAATTTAGTACTTTTTAAAAGGGCTATTGGTAGTTTAGTTTAGGGGGTGTTTTTATTTTGGGGGGCTTTATTATTTTCATAGGGATTAGGTTAAATTTTAGAGTTTTTTATTTTTTTGTAATTTTAGATTATTTTTTTGTAATTTAACATTAGGTTTTATTTAAGTGCAACTTAGTATTGGGGTTAATTTAGGGGGTGTTAGGTTAGGGGGTTTAGTAATTAAATTAGTTATTTGCCTTGTGAGGGGTTAGCGGTTTAGGAGTTAATAGGTTAATTTGGTTTATTGCGATGTGGGGGTTTGGCAGTTTAGGGGTTAATAGGTTAATTAGGTTTATTGCGATGTGGGGGGTTGGTGGTTTAGGAGTTAATAGGTTAATTTAGGTTTATTGTGATGCGGATGTTTTTCAGTTTAAGGGTTAATAGGTTAAAGGGTTAATATTTTAATTATGTTATTTGCGGATTAGGGGTTAATTACTTTATTATTTTGCGATGTTGGCGGTTTCGATACTTTGTGCGGGAGGTAGTTTTTTTTGTTATACTTCGTGCGGGCG